>NC_044032.1:474281821-474559716 GCF_901765095.1 Microcaecilia unicolor | reverse complement strand
TTTTCTATCCATATTGGTCCTAGTCTCTGATTCTGCTGCTCTCTATCTGTCTCTTAACTCCGTTTCCAGGGCTTCCTTTCCATTTATTTCTTTACTTTCCTCGTTTCTTCTTCATCTTGCCCTCATCCATAAGTAAAGCTGGGTCTTCCTCTGTGGAATTGACTGGAGGAGGTATAATGTGGATCCAGCTTTTGCCTATTTTCTCCATCCATGTGCGTTTTTCTCCTCCCTGCCCTCCCCTCCATCCACGCATGTGCAGCAACCCTCCTCTCCCCCCTGCCCTCCCCTCCATCCACCCATGTGCAGCAACCCTTCTCTCCCCTCCATCCACCCATGTCCAGCCACCCTCCTCTCCCCCCTGCCCAGCCACCCTCTTCTCCCCCTGCCCTCCCCTCCTGCCACCCTCCTCTCCCCCTGCTTTCCCCTCCAGCCACCCATGTCCAGCCACCCTCCTCTCCCCCTTGCCCTCCCTCCCTTCCAGAACCAGCCAGGCCTCCCACCCAGTACCAGGCACCAGGCCTCCCTCCCACCCACACAGCACCAAGCCTCCCTCCCACCTGCACCAAGCACCAGGCACCCCCCCTCCCTCTCACCCGGCATCAGGCATCCCACCCAGCATCAGGCCTCCCTCCCTCCCTCCCAGCACCAGCCTCCCGCCTGCCCCCCTCCGAAATTTAAAAGTCATACCTGGTCGAGGTTAAGGCAGCGTTGGCAGCGGCAGTGAAAAGCGTGCTGGCTCGGCACGCCTTCAGCCTTCCCGTCTGTCTCTCAAGCTCTGGTCTTGCCCTTGGGGAAACAGGAAATGAGGGCGGGACCAGAGCTTGAGAGACAGAAGGGAAGGCTGAAGGCGTGCCAAGCCAGCAGGCTTTTCACTGCCGCTGCCAACGCCGCCTTAACTCCGACCAGGTATGACTTTTATTTGGGGGGGCTGGAACTGGCTGAGGTGATGGTGCGCATGCTAACAGAGAGGGCTCTGCGTGCCCTCTCTGGCATGCGTGCCATAGGTTCGCCATCACTGTTCTAGAACTAGATTACAACTGAGGCATTCTAGAAGTCATTCCCACAGCTACTATTCTATAAAACAGACTGACATAAACAGAAGGGTTCTAGAAGTCACTCCTTCAGACTATTATTCCAGAACAAACACAGACATGCATTCTAGACTTCAATAACATAGACTGACGTTCTAGAAAATAATCATACCCAATAGTGATGTTCTAGATGTTAGTAACTAAGACAGGCATTCTAGAAGTCAGCCACACAGGCACATGTTCTAGAACACAGACTAATAAACAGAGGTGTTCTAGAAGTCAGTCCTTCAGATTCCTGTTCTAGAACACGTGGAGGGGCATAATCGAACGCGAACGCCTATCTCCATGGGCGTCTATGTCCGAAAACGGGTACGTGACGAGGCGGAACAGACCGTATTTTTGAAAAAATGGACGTCTATCTTTTTTTTGATAATACGGTTTGTATGGACCAAATGCCATGGATTTGTTCGTTTCTGAGCTGGGCGTTTGTTTTTTTTTAGCGATAATGGAAACTAAAAATGGCCAGCTCAAAAACGTCCTAATCCGAGCCATTTGGTCATGGGAGGGGCCAGGATTCGTAGTATCACTGGCCCCCCTGATATGCCAGGACACCAACTGGGCACCCTAGAGGTCAGTGCGGTGGACTTCAGAAAAAGCTCCCACATGCATAGCTCCCTTACCACGGGTGCTGAGCACCCCAACCCCCCTCCCAAAACCCACTACCCACAAATGTTACAACACTACCATAGCTCTTAGGGGTGAAGGGGACAACCTACATGTGTGACAGTGGGTTTGGAGGCCTCCCATTACCAGCACAATTGTTAGGGGGGGGGGATGGGCCTGGGTCCACCTGGCTGAAGTGCACTGCAGTACCCACTAAAAGTGCTCCAGGGACCTGCATACACGCAGGCCTCTAGGACTTGTTGCTGCTGTATAACATTAGCACACCAGTTGACACCTGAAGACTAATCTCTCTGAAAACGTCCTTTATTGGAATAAGCATGTTTACTCACAGTTAACTGCAGAGGTTGTGCCCCACTGGCAATGAGGCTCCCTGGTACTGAGATTAGCAGTAGGTCAGAGCTGGCAGAATGCTGTACAATGCCCTCTTTCAGCCACATTCAAGGTAAGAACTAAGTTGTCTAACGTGGCTAACACAGGAAAGGGAACTAAACTGGCTTACAAAAATGGCCACTACCGCATGGACTACAACAGGAAACACAACAGGGCACACTCTGACCCAGTTAGCAGGGGGAAAAGCACCATGGGAGTACAGCCTACCAACTACCAACATCGTGAGCATTTGCCACAAGCTAGTGGAATCATGGAGCCTAATACCCTACATCCACCACAAGGCATTGGTGATGTGACTCTGCAGTGCGCATAACAGAAAAGGTGTCACACTCACCCGAGAGCCACATCAGAACCAGGGAAAGGCTGTCAGAGGATAGAACACATTCTGCTGTCATGGAGGTGGGTACGGCATTTGAGGCTGGCATAGAGGCTGGAAAAAAAGTTTTTAAAGTGTTTTTTTTTTTGGTGGGAGGGGGTTAGTGACCACTGGGCAAGTCCGGGGAGGTCATCCCCGATTCCCTCCAGTGGTCATCTGGGCAGTTGGGGCACTTGTTTGGGACTTGTTCGTGAAAAAAAAAGGGTCCAAAAAAGTGACCCAAAATTGCGGTAAAAACGCCTTTTATTTGATTATCAGCTAAAGACGCCCATCTCTCCTCGGCTGATAACCACGCCCCAGTCCCGCCTTCACCATGCCTCCGACACGCCCCTGTCAACTTTACCCGTTTCCGCGACGGATTGCAGTTGGAAACGCCCAAAATCGGCTTTCGATTATACCGATTTGGGTGCCCACGGGAAAAAGACGCCCATCTCCCGATTTGGGTTGAAATATAGGCGTTTTTCTCTTTCAAAAATAAGCAGGATAGAGATACAAACAGGCATTCTAGAAGTCAGTCTCAAAGACTACTATTCTAGAAGACAAACAGACATTCAGAGGTGTTCTAAAAATCAGTCAGACATAGAGACAGACATTCTGGAGGACAGATAGGTGTACACAGGTGTCATGACTCTTGGAGCTTAGTAATTAGAAGCCCAATATCATGGAGCATAACCCTGGCACAGCAATCACCTGAAGTCTCTATTATTTTATGAAGGTCTCTTTTATTGAATAAATCACAGATAATTTACTCACAGATAGATGTTCAGGATGCAGAGACTTCTTAATCTGGAGGCTGTGGGAGGTGGAGATCTGAAGAGAGGTAGTTGTATTGCAGGGGGAGGGGAAGGTAGTTGAACAGGTAGAAATAGTCCAAAGCTGGGTGACTGCAATGTGCGATATCTCATTTGGGAGAAGATATTTACAGGGTAAAAAAATCCAGGTTCGTTACAGGGATTTTCAGCAGGACAGAGCTGTCTGGAGCGAGATGGTGTGGCTCCATGTCCCTGGCTATAATGGAGGAAGAAGCCCCACGTGGCTGAAAGACAAAGAAGTGGTGGGGCTTCACACAGGGAGGAGCAGATAGAGACCAATGGGGACAGAGCCTGCCATCGGATAGCAAGGGTAGTCCTAGAGATAAGAGGGAAAGGTCATACCTGGCTGACCTCTGAGGACAGATAGTAAGACTGAACAGGAAGACAAAAGAGCCAAGCTTGGCAGAGAGAGAGAGAGAGGAGAAGGTCTGAGCAGCCTCACAACCAGTGATAGCAGTTCTTACACAGCCAAACAAGTGTGGTTGCACTGCCTGTGAACTACATTACCACAGTGCATTGCTCGTGTATTTTCCAGTGGGAAACTGCAGCAATGATAGTCCTTGGGGCTGAGAATAACAGTAAAGGCATTCCACACATTTTAGGATCACGTTATAAACTAGTGCGAGGCTGTCGGAGGACAGAACAACAGGTGTTCTAGAAGTCAGTCACACAGAAAGGAATTCTAGAAAACTGATATATAAAATAAATGTGTTCTGTCTTCATAGGGAGAGGCATTCTTGTAAACAGACATGCATGTAGAGATGTTCTATAAGTCAGTCACAGAGACAGGCATTCTAGAAATCAGTAATACAGACATTTGAGAAGTCTGGCATTTGAGAACTCTGTCACACAGATAGACATTCCAGAAATCAGTAATACAGACATTCTAGAAGTCAGTTGCAAACAGGCATTCCAGAAGCAATTTGCACAGACAGGTATTCTAGAAGTCAGTTGCACAGTCAGACACTCAAGATGTCAATCAGACAGGCAAACTACATGTCAGTCACACAGACAGGCATTCTAGAACTCAATCACACAAACAGGCATTCTAGAATTCACTCACATAGGCATTCTAGAAGTCACTCAGACTGGCAATCTAGAATTTAGTAAAACAGGCATTCTAAAAATCAGACATTCCAGAAATCAGTCACATGGACAGGCATTCTAGAAATCAGTAATACAGGCATTATATAAACCAGTAATTGAGGCATTCTATAAGTCAGTCACAGAGACAGGCATTCTAGAAATGAGTAATAAAGGCATTTGAGAAGTCAGGCATTTGAGAAGTCTGTCACACAACAGACATTCTAGAAATCAGTAATGCAGGCATTCTAGAAGCAGTTTGCAAAGACAGGCATTCTAGAAATCAGTTGCATAGTCAGGCATTCTAGAAGTCAGTCACACAGGCAATCCAGAAGTCAGTCACATAGACAAGTATTCTAGAACTCAGTCACACAAACAGGTATTCTAAAATTCACTCACACAGGCATTCTAGAAGTCAGTCACCCAGACAGGCATTCTAGAACTCAGTTATACAGGCATTCTAGAATTTCTTCTCAATATACAGGTAAATTTGCACACATAAAAACTGGACTCATATAACTTTATCCACATGGAGAGTGGCAAATCGAAAAAAAATGTCCATTTTTGCTTTGGAAATAGCTAGGAGATATCACTTTTCTGAGTTTTCTGGAGTATTTGGGGGGGGGGGGGATGCTCAATGCAAACTGGGCTTGCAACATTTCATTTAGAATGATTTTAGCCTGTCTAAAAGAAGTATTATTGTGCGGCCAAAACACAGTGGCTTCGGAGCTGCTTTTATCATGCATGGAAGCAGACACCCAGAGGCCTAGGCAAATGAGCTCAGGGGTATTTAATGTTCAAACGTTTTTATTAGATTTTTCAGTAAATACAGAAAGAAAAAATGCTAACAGCAGAGCAAGTGCCTTTTGGTGAAATGCACCTGGATATTTATACCAGCTACATGGCTCTCAGTCATTGTGCATGGCCCCAACATGGATCATGTTTCACAATAAGCTTCTTCAGGGAGGAACAACCTGCCTGGGTGAGAACAGTGTCTGTTTAAAAAAAATGTCTTTGCGATCAACATACATATAAGTTTTATGAACCTGCTCAGTTGCAATTCTTTTTGGAAGGTAGAGGGATTTCTGTGTCAACTCCTTTGACCTCTTAAGTTACCAAAGGCCCTGTTAACTAAGCCACGCTATAGGTGCACTAGAATTTTTAGAACAGGTTAAAAATTTGTGCACTCTAACGCTAGAGATACCGATAGGAATATATGGGTGTCTCTAGCATTAGAATGTGCTAAAAATGTTAGCACACCTTAGTAAACACGGCCATTAATTGAGTTAATGGTTGATAGCCTGCTATTTCATGTTAGATTTTCTTGGTTAAACTCCCTTGATATTTGAATTGGATCTCTCCTTTATGTGGTCTAATCAAACTTAATTATTTGTAATTTTGTTTCCTGTTTGGAAGATTTTTTAATGATCTTTTGGGGATTTTTATATAATTAATACTTGTTCTACTTCAAGATTTTCTTGATGTAATATGTAAAGTTTATAAATAAAATTTAAAAAGATGTCTTTGCAACTGTGCCAAAAAATCCTTTCAATGTAACCATCTGTGTAACTACTAAAACCTTAGCCTAGATAGTGTTTGTACAGTGATAAAGTTTTGCTGAACTGAATATAAATCATGTTCCTTTGGGGAAAAAAATATTTGTAAAATTTGTTTCACTTCCAATTTTTTTCTTTTAAAAATTGGGGTTTCATATTTTTTTATTTTTATATATATGAACATCTCTAAGGGGTCCTTTTCAAGGAGGTTTGATGAACAGGAGATGGTGTGGATGTCAAAAAGCTGAAGACTATCCACCCAAGGAGGTTTTCATTCTCTCCAGTGCAGTCACCCAAAAACAATGTAATTGATAGGGTGACAAGCTCCGCATACTGGCTTCAGGACAGATAATGGGGCAAGCAGGCTTCTGTCATCTCCTGTTCATCAAACCTCCTTTGTCCTTTTGCTAAGCTGCTGTAAACACTAACATGTGTTTACTGCAGCTTAAAATGCCTTACCGCGGGGCGTGCTCAGACATCATGCAGTAATTTTTGCATCAGTGCTAAAAAATAGCGCAGGTGTGTCTGAGGCAGAGAGAAATCATGGTTTGTGATAATTGTTGAGCACAGCTATGTTGCTGCATGCTAACTGATTAGTGTGTAGTTAGTGCATGAGCCCTTACTGCCTATAAAATAGGTGTTGTAAGTTCTCATCATTCTCTAATGATAAATTAACATGTGGCCATTAATTGCAATATTGGGAAAAGTGGCCATTCCACCCATGTGAAAAAAAAAACTGTCTTAGTGAGTGGGATTGACCTGTGTAAGCAACTATGTTTGTTCATGAACTTGATATACTGCTTTTACTTGAACAATGTAAACCACAGTTTTGGTAAAGGGGCCCCTAAATATCGACTATTTTAATTTTCAGAAATGTTTTAAACTACCAAACCTTTGGTTGTTTTCGTAACACTATTCCATGTATATAAATTACTCTATATTTATTACAAATTATTATGCTGTTATTCTATCTTTACCTACCAATGTGTAGCACTTTTATAGTTAAAAAGTAGAAAAAAATTCACCATACATCCCTGAGTCACTGCTCATTAGTGACTGAATTCACAAAGTTTTGTGTAGCTTCCTCTTCCTATCCAGGCAAATAGTAATTAGTGATCTGATAATTCATAAAATAAATGTGGATTGAATGAAACCTCTGCTTAAAAAATATAACATTGACAAGGTATCAAAATACATTTAACGCTGCATTGACTAGAAATGAATAATAGGTGGCAGTAGCACACTATCAAGATAACTTTTCCATAAATGTTAATATTACAGAAACTGTCAAGTAAGTTTTAATGTATCTAATAAACCTGAGCAGTAGAATTCCTTCCCAGAGTGTTGAGGACCTGGGAGTCTCTTAAATTTTCCTTGACACTTTGTTGTGATGGCACACCTGAAAAGAGATTTACCCTGGGAGAGGCAGTTAAGCAGTCAAGATGCAATATCTTATTATACAGCAGCACTGAATAAATGTCTGACCAGAAGTGTCTTCATTAAAATAAAGTAGCAGATACTAAACTCTGAGCTTACATTTTATACACTAACGCTGTTCTTTATTCCAACTCGAACTCCCTGTTCTTCTCCATAATGTAGTCAAGAATAAACAATCTCACTGTAGGGCTTTGGGTCTCAGGATGTGCCAGTTAAATAAATATTCACAGCAGCTTCTTAGAACAGTAAGTTTCATTTATTAGGCTTACTCGTGATCTCCAGTAGTGTTTACACTGAATAATTGTGAATAATACCTTTAACCAGAGGCTTTCAGGTTTCATTGACTGGATGTGCATAGGGGTTTGTGTGTGTAATAGTATATAGTTTAGTTTAATTAGATTTGCTATGCCACCAGGACTAACTCGCAGATCTAGGCAGTGTACAAAAAGTCCAAAAACAATGCAAGAAGAAACTGAAAGAAACTACAATTATTGGCAGGGAAGTACATTAGTTACAGTCAGAAGAGCACTCATACCAAATGATAAAGGGTAAAGGGTGGGTCAAATGTGGTGGGGGAGATATGGTAGCAGTATATATCAGAAAAGGGAGAGGGGAGAATGGAAGGAAGGGGAAGAGAGGAGTATATATCCATTTTGATTTCACTCCTGTGTTGAAATATAGAAGAACTGGAGAAACTACTTAATGATCACAGACTGCCATCTGCTTCCCTTTGAGGTTTTTGTATTGCTCTGTATCACTGTGAGAGGGGTATTATCATACTGCTGACAGAAATAATACCCAGCATGTTCACTTTGTGCATTCTGAATGGTGAATGTGAAGTTATATCCATAGCCAGCACCAGAAACTGTGTCTGGAACGTTAGTAAAACGGTTAACTGCATCATAAATCAGGAGCTTGGGCTGCTCTCCTGGCATAGGCTGGTGGTACCAGGCCATATCATCGTCGATGTCTGTTGAGGCTTTGCATTTGATGATGATGGGTTCACCCGGGGAAACAAAAATTGAATCTGGAGACTGTTCCACCAATGTTTCACTGCAGGATTCTGGATAACATAAACAGCAAGAATGACAAGGTCTAGAATACATTTTTAACTTTGCATAAAGCAAGAGTTAAGTAAATAAAATTGCAGATGTGTAATTTTAACCACAATAATAAACTATGATAATTATTTGCACTGCATTTCTTCACAGTTATCTTTGTGATATATTCCTTAGGTCATGCAGCATATGACTTACCCTCAGCCCAGATGAGAAATACCCAGAACACATAAAGCACTGCCATTGTTCTCTCTGTTTGAAGTTTAGTCACTGTAATAAATGAAACATCAATGGTGTGTACAATAATATATATGGTATGTCACACAAGCAAGGAAATGGGAGGCCAGACCTTCATATGCAAAACACTACTGGATGCAAAGTTTCTGTACTAAAGAAAATGCCTCAGACTTCAGTTTGTACATTTTGGTTAAACACACATCTTCTGAAACAGTGCTCTTTTTATACATGGGTAGGATTTCACCAATAAGTGGAAGAGGAATAATTAATTTTTTATTTTATTTGTACCCCGCGCTTTCCCCACTCATAGCAGGCTCAATGCGGCTTAGGTACTTATTTGTACCTGGGGCAATGGAGGTTTAAGTGACTTGCCCAGAGTCACAAGGAGCTGCCTGTGCCTGCAGTGGGAATCGAACCGAGTTCCCCAGTACACCACTCTAACCACTAGGCCACTCCTCCACTCCATAATTAGATGAAATGACCCCCAAAAAGGCTGGAGAACTGAAGCATATTATTATCTGCTACTGGCACCTGCTGTTCAGATGATGTCCTAGGGATAATGGTACTAACATCCTTAGAAACTGACTTCCCAATCTTCTCACTCTTGAACTAGTTGGGAGATATGCCAAGTGAAGAAATCAATGTGCAATCCTCATGTCTTCTGTGAACACAGAGCAGTATTTATTTAGCATGTTTGCATTTTCTTCATTGAAATGAGGATAATATTAATACACATAATAAAGCTTGCTAGAAGTTATGCAGAAAGTGCCTGACATGGCTTAAACAAATTCGAGACCCTTATTGCAACGACATGTTAACTGATTTACTGTTTTGAGCCTGGTTTGGCCAAAACAGGATACTAGGTTAGATGGACCACTGGTCTGACCCAACATGGCTACTCTTATGGGCCATGTTGCAGGTTTAAAGAACTTTCATTCAATATTAGTTGAAGCCTTCCAGAGGAAGCATGACCTCTTCTACATAGAAGACTAAGCCATGTGAAAGGTGTTTTACATGATTGCAAGTCTCCACTGCAATCGTGCAAAGAAGGATTATTTATAGTATCAGGACCTTCTCTTCATCTGTTACTAGAGGGAACTGAATGGCCACTGCAGACTCATTTGTCAATGGAATTCCCGGCCTACAAATGCAACAAAGTTTTTAAGAGACTGAACAGTGAAGCTTTACAGTTTGTTTTTATTTTTCTTGAAACTAGGCACTTTTCCTAGTTTGCTACTTACTCTTATTATTGCATCAGTGGTTTATTCCTTTCTTCAGCATTAAGTATTGTCTTGTATCTAATGCTAGTACCATTACTAAGCATATAAAATTTAAAAGAAAGAGATAGGCCAGTTAAAAGAAATATGTACTTTAAAAGTGGAATGGAGGAGTAGCTAAGTGGTTAGAGCACCAGTCTTAACATCCAGAGGTGGCTTGTTCAAATCGCACTGCTGCTCCTTGTGATCTTGGGCAAGTCACTTAACCCTCCATTGCGTTAGGTACAAAATTAGATTGTGAGCCCTCCAAAGACAGACCCAGTATACCTGAATGTAACTTACCTTGAGCTACTACTGAAAAAGGTGTGAGCAAAATCCAAATAAATAAAAGGGATGTAATTTTAGGGAATTATATATGTCCATCTTGCCTTGACTCTTATGTCCGTTCCTTATTTTTATTCAATATCAGCAGCATTCGATCTTGTCTATCACTCCATGTTACGTTCTCATCTGGTTACTCTCAGTCTCTCTGGAACAGTCCTATCATGGTTTACATAAATTAGACTGCGGTGTTCCTCAAGGATCCATTCTTTAACCTCTACTTTTCAATCTTTTCCTTAGCCCTCTTGCTTCTCTAATACAATCTTTTGGTATCTCAGTAAACATTTATGCAAATGACATCCTTTTACTTTTCCCTACTTCCCCTTTATCTCTCTCACTCAGACCCCTGCAGGATTGCTTGAATTTTGTCACACTTTGGTTAAAGAAACACCAGCTAGTACTCAACACCAGGAGCGTAGCTACGGGTGGGCCTGGGTGGGCCCAGGCCCACCCAATCTTGGCTCAGGCCCGCCCAAACGATGATAACTGGAACGGCAACTTTTACCCGAAGTCGCAACGACGAACGGGCAGGCAGCGCTGCGGTAGTAAAGGCAACAAGGAGACTGGTTCGACTCTCCGTCCTTCACTTCCCTCCCTCTGTGTCCCGCCCAAAAGGAAATGATGTCAGAGGAAGGCGGGATGCAGAGGGAGGGAAGTGAAGGACAGAGAGTCGAACCAGTCAACTTGTTGCTTTTACTACTGCAGCGCTGCCTGCCCGTTCGTTGCTGCGACTTCGGGAGTAGAATGGAACAGAAGTGAGCCAGCGGCCAGCCTATCTCGTCCACTCACTGTAAGTAAAGATCACTGTTTGCACTCCCCGCGCAGCCGTCGCCGTTCACTTACATAGCAAGCAAACCTGTGAGCTGCTGCATCCACGTTGTCCTTCTTTACAGGTGGCTGGCAGATGCTCTGAAGGGGGAGGGGGAGATGCTGGATAGAAGGGGGAAGGGGATGGACAGAAACAGGATGGGCAGGGGAGAGAGGAGAATTGCTGGACAACAGGGATGGATGGAGGGGAAAGGGGAGAGAGGAAATTTGCTGGAGATGGATGGAGGAGAGGGCAGGGGAGAATGGAGAGTTGCTGGATGGAGTGGAGGGCAGGGGAAGGAGGAGAATTGCTGGACATGGATGGATGGAAGGCAAAGGGGAGAGAGGAAATTTGCTGGAGATGGATGGCTAGAGGAGAGGGCAGGGGAGAATGGAGAGTTGCTGGACATGGATGGATGGAGGGGAGGTCAGGGGAGACAGGAGAATTGCTGAACATGGATGGATGAATGGAGGGGGCACGGGACAGAGGACATTTGCTGGATAGGGGAGAATGGAGAGTTGCTGGATGAATGGATGGAGGGAGGGGAGAGAAGTCAGGAAGGAGGTGCACATGGATAGAGGGGATGGAAGAGAGGAGAAATGCTGGACATGGATGGAGTGGAGGGCAGGGAAGACAGGAGAAATGTTGGACAAGGATGGAGGTAAGGAAAGACAAAGGAAGGAGATGCACATGGATGGAGGCGAAGGGGGAGAGGAGAAATGCTGGACATGGATGGAGGGGAGGGAAGACAGAGGAAGTAGATGCACATGGATGGAGGGGAGTGAGGAGAAATGCTGGATATGGATGGAGGGGGAAACTGCTGAGTTTAAGGGCTGGTTTGGAACACGTTTAGGCAGTGGTGTGCTGGTAAAGTTTTAACAACAGGCTCTCTCCCCGGTCCACCTCAGTGCCCCCCCCCCGTCCACCACTGCGCCCCCTCCCCCACGTCCACCTCTGCGCCCCCCCAAAAAATTGCAGAGCTGGCTATAGCGGGGGAGGGGGGCAATGCATTACTCTCTCCAGGAAAAAAAATTAAATGATCCCAGGTTCCAATCTAATTCATGTTTAACGTGGGATAAAATGCCATAAATAATTAAATAAATATAAACTTTTAATGTTGAGCACCTGATTCTCAAAGTGAACATATTCCAAACACTATAATGAAAATAAAATGATTTTTTTCTACCTTTGTTGTCGGGTGACTGTTTTTCTGATCATGCTGGCCCAGTATCTGATTCTGCTGCTATCTGTCCTCTTAACTCCGTTTCCAGGGCTTCCTTTCCATTTCTTTCTTTCCTCCTTTCTTCTTCATTTCTGGTCCTCAGCTTCTGCCTATTTTCTTCATCCATGTGCAGTTTTTCTCCTCTCTTCCTTTTCCCTCATCTCATCTCCTTCCTCACTCTTCTCTCCCCTCCATCCATGTCCAGCATTTCTTCTCTCTCCCCTCCTCTCCCCTGTCCTGCATGCACCCATGTCCAGCAGTGACCCTCCTTTCCCCTGCCCTGCATGCACCCATGCCTAGCAGTGTACCCTCCTCTCCCCTGCATGCACCCATGTCCAGCAGTGACCCTCCTCTGCCCTGCCCTGCATGCACCCATGTCCAGCAGTGTACCCTCCTCTCCCCTGCCCTGCATGCACCCATGTCCAGCGACCCCCTCCATCCACCCATGCCCAGCAGCGACTCTCTTTTCCCCCCTGCCACCCCCTCCTGAGTTGTTTTGTGAATTCTTCTTCTCCTCCCTCCCTCCCTCCCGATCCGGTCCCTCACCGCGCGCCCGCTTGTTTTTTAAATTCTTCGCTTCCAGCGCCGAGTCGCCGACTGTCCTGAGTCCTCCCTTGCCAATTCGCGCTTCAAAATGGCTGCCGAGACTTCAGCCGAAGTCTCGCGAGGCCGCCTCTGGAAGTCTCGGCGGCCATTTTTAAAGCGCAAATCGGCAAGGGAGGACTCAGGACAGTCGGCGACTCGGCGCTGGAAGCGAAGAATTTAAAAAACAAGCAGGCGGTGAGGCGGATCCGGAGGGAGGGAGGAGCGCGGGAGGAGGGAGGGAGGAGCGCCAGAGCTGGCTCGCTATTTGCAACAACCGGCTCGCAAGCCGGAAGAAAATTTAACAATTGGCTGTTGCGAGCCGGTGCGAGCCGGCTCCAGCACACCACTGCATTTAGGGCAGATACTGAAACTCGAGGAAGGATAGGGGCAGGGCTACAGATGGTAGACAGGACGCATAAGGACACAGGAGGATGGTGGACATGGTGAGTGAAAAAATATCAAATGGAAAGAAGACACTGCGTAAAACAGAAGACACTGGGACCAAAGCGAATAGATCAGACAACAAAGGTAGAAAAAAGTATTTTATTCAGAATTTATTAATTTGAATATGTCATCCTTTGGAAATGTGCATCTGTGATATTTTGCATGTAAGTTTAAATTTTTCTGGTATTGCTGCATGCTGAGTCTGACTTCTTGAGTTAACTTTCCAGTTCAGTATTTTGCCTTCATATTTTTTTATTTCTAGTTCCTTGTGTCATGTCTGTTGTGTCATGTGTTTTCAAGTGTGATCAAGGTGCGGTATTCTGCTAGCATGTATTATTTGCAGCCCTTTTGGTTTTGCTTTTTTTCACGAGGTAGTGTATTGGTGTTTTAGAGCCTAGTGTAATTACAGTTCTGCCTTTTCAAGCATAAGGTTATAGCTCATCCTGTCCTTGGAATTAGTGCTGTTATGGTTTAAGGATATGAGTGTGTTTTTGCACAAGTTTGTGTATAGCATTTTGCAGTGGAGAGATTGTGGGATAATGTAATTATATTTAAAAATATCAATTTTTCCATTAAGTATGTATGTGGTTATACTGATGCAGGGCAGCTGTTGGGCAGACTACTTAGAAATCCATCATCAAGTGAATTCTTAGGCATTCTTTTGTAGGATCCCAAGAGACACTACTCATACTTATATAGACAGTGCGTGCCCACCCATATTAGCTCTGGGCCCACCCAAAATCTCAGGTCTGGCTACGCTACTGCTCAAACCAGAATTCTAGCTGGTTCTCCAGGGCAATAATACATTCTGCAGGATCTGTCCATTTGTTTAGAACACCCATTACTCCAAGTCATAGTTTTTGATATCTCGGGGTCATCCTGGATTTTTAATTGTCTTTCTTGCCACAGATTTCTTCTGTTGAGAAAGCAAATTTTCTAAACTTTTGAAGATTACAAACTATTTGTCACTATTTCGATTTAAATCAACTACATGCTCTCATTTTATCCTTTTTCACATCCCGTTTAGACTACAGCAATATTATTTATGCTGGTTTACCCCAATCTATATTAAAGAAACTTCAGATCATACAAAACACAGCAATTTTCTTACTCTGTAATATACATCATTATGACTATACTTCTCCCTTATTAAAACAGCTCTATTGGCTATCGATTCAACCGCATACCATATATAAGATTGTCATTCTTACCTTTGTAGTATGATATGAGTTTAATTGTCAGAGTTATTGATTTTGCTGGATCAGATACAAATATAAAAAAATATACAGCTCCAAAGACTTCACTTCCCCCTTTCCCCTGGAAACTACTGATAACAAAAACTAGCTGGGTGGTTACCTAAGTCCATCAACACATCTCCAAAGAATAAAACTCTGAAGATGGACAGCAATCACCTAACAAAAGACAGTGAAACTCCACCTATTACTACTACTACTACTAACGAACATTTCTAAAGTGCTACTAGGGTTACGCAGCACTGTACAATTTAAACATAGAAGGACAGTCCCTGCTCAAAGAGCTTACAATCTAAAAGACAAGAGAACAATCTAAAGACAAGTGAACAATCTAGAGAACGAGTGAACAGTTAATCTGATAGGGTGGATAGATTGGGGCATTTTATATTTCTCGAGCGGTTAGGCGCCGAAGGCAGCATTGAAGAGGTGAGTTTTAAGCAGAGATTTGAAGATGGGTAGGGAGGGGGCATGGCGTAAGGGTAAAGGAAGATTGTTCCAGGCGTAGGGTGAGGCAAGGCAGAATGAGCGGAGCCTGGAGTTGGCAGTGGTGGAGAAGGGTACTGAGAGAAGGGCTTTGTCCTGTGAGCGGAGGTTGCGTGCAGGAACATAGGGGGAGATGAGGGTGGAGAGGTAGTGAGGAGCCGCAGACTGAGTGCATTTGTAGGTAAGGAGGAGGAGCTTGAATTGTATGCGATATCTGATCGGAAGCCAATGAAGTGATTTAAGGAGAGGGGTGATATGAGTATATCGGTTTTGGCGGAATATAAGACGTGCAGCAGCGTCCTGAATGGATTGAAGGGGGGATAGGTGGCCGAATGGGAGGCCGGTGAGGAGTAAGTTGCAGTAATCAAGGCGAGAGGTAATGAGAGCATGGACGATAGTTCTGGTGGTATGCTCATAGAGGAAAGGGCGAATTTTGCTGATGTTGAAGAGGAAGAAGCAACAGGTCTTGGCAGTCTGTTGGATATGCGCAGAGAAGGATAGGGAGGAGTCGAAGATGACTCCGAGGTTGCGGGCAGATGGGACGGGGAGGATGAGGGTGTTATCAACAGAGATAGAGAGTGGAGGAAGAGGAGAAGTGGGTTTAGGAGGAAAGACGAGGAGCTTGGTCTTGGACATGTTCAGCTTCAGGTGGCGGTTGGACATCCATGCCGCAATGTCGGATAAACAGGCCAATACCTTGGCCTGGGTCTCCGCGGTGATGTCAGGTGTGGAGAGGTATAGCTGGGTATCATCAGCATAAAGATGATACTGAAAACCATGAGACGAGATCAGCGAGCCCAGGGAAGAGGTGTAGATTGAGAAGAGAAGGGGTCCAAGGACAGATCCCTGGGGAACTCCAACAGATAGTGGGATGGGAGTGGAGGAAGATCCATGGGAGTGTACCCTGAAGGTGCGGTGGGAGAGATAAGAGGAGAACCAGGAGAGGACAGGGCCTTGGAACCCAAACGAGGACAGCGTGGCAAGAAGTAAGTCATGATTGACAGTGTCAAACGCGGCGGAAAGATCGAGGAGGATGAGGATGGAGTAGTGACCTCTGGATTTGGCCAGGAGCAGGTCATTGCAAACTTTAGAGAGTGCCGTTTCAGTCAAGTGCAGGGGGCGAAAACCGGATTGAAGTGGATCAAGGATGGCATGAGAGGAGAGAAAATCAAGGCAGCGGCTATGAACGGCGCGCTCAAGTATTTTGGAAAGGAAGGGTAAAAGAGAGATGGGGCGGTAGTTGGAGGGGCAGGTAGGGTCAAGTGAAGGTTTTTTGAGGAGAGGTGTGACAACGGTGTGCTTGAAGGTGTCAGGGACAGTTGCAGTGGAGAGAGAGAGGTTGAGGATGCAACAGATGGCGGGGGTGACAGTATGGGAGATGGTGTTGAGTAGGTTGGTGGGGATGGGATCAGAGGAACAGGTGGTGCATTTCGAGGAGGAAAGAAGGCGGGAAGTTTCATCCTCAGTGATCTCAGGAAAAGAGGAGAAAGAGACCTGGGTAGGTTGGTTGAGGGAGAGGGTTAAAGGGTGAAGAGGAGGTAGTGGCTTGGTCGTGAACTCAAGGTTGATCTTTTGCACTTTGTCGCGGAAATAGTCGGCCAGTGATTGAGGAGAGAGAGAAGGGGGAGTAGGAGCGGGGGGCACTTTTAGGAGGGAGTTAAGGGTGGTGAAGAGACGACGAGGGTTGGAGCTGAGAGAATTGGTCAATTGGGTGTAATAGTCCTGTTTTGCATGGAATAGGGAGGAGTGGAGGGAGGATAGCATGAATTTGTAGTGGAGGAAGTCTGAAAGGGTACGAGATTTCCTCCAGAGGCGCTCAGCGGATCGGGTGCAGGAGCGAAGGTAACGGATGCAAGGAGTCAGCCAGGGCTGGGGATTGGTGCGTTTTGTGGGACGGGAGATGGATGGCGCGAGGGTATCCAAAGCAGAGGAGAGAGCGGTATTGTAAGCGGAGACCGCTTTGTCGACAGTTGCGGAGGACGTGATGGAGGGGAGGAGATTAGAGATAGTAGATGATAAGGTGGAGGGGTCAATAGCCTGGAGGTTCCTGGAGGTGGTGGTTAAAGTTGGACGGGGTGGAGGGGGGGGGGGGTGATGGTCGGAGTGAGGAAGAGCTGAGACATGGAAATTGGAGGGTGAGCCAAAGGAGGAGAGGACGAGGTCAAGACAATGGCCATCACGGTGAGTAGGGGTGGTGGAGTACAGCTGGAGATTGAAGGAGGATGTTAGGGTGAGGAACTTAGAAGCATGGGGGTTGGATAGGTCATCAGCATGTACGTTAAAGTCTCCGAGAATGAGGGACGGAGATGAGGGGTCAAGAAAGACAGAGAGCCAAGCATCAAAGTTGGTAAGGAAGGAAGGGAAGGATTTATCAGGGGGGCGGTAAATGACTGCCACTCTGAGTGGTAGTGGGTAGAATAGCCGGATGGAATGGGCTTCAAAGGATGAGAAGCAGCGAGACTGCGGAAGGTGGAGGGGTTGGAAACTGCAGGAGGGTGAGAGTAGTAGCCCAACGCCTTCGCCGCGGGCAACTGGGCGAGACGTGTGGGAGAAGAAATAGCCTCCATGGCAGAAGGCTGCAACTGAGGCAGAGTCTTCCGGGGAGATCCAGGTTTCGGTTAGGGCGAGCAGTTGAAGGGAGCGAGAGATAAAGAGATCGTGGGTGAGAGGCAGTTTGTTGCAGACTGAGTGGGCATTCCACAAAGCGCATGAGAAGGGGAGGGAGGAGGGGGGAAGGAGGGGAATAGAGACGAGATTGGAGACATCCCGGGATCGTTTGCAGGGATAGGACGGGGACAGGTGAGGGGGACCTGGATTAGGGTTAATGTCTCCCGCGGATAGCAGGAGGAGGAGCAAGAGAGTGCGAAGGAGGGTGGGGGAGGTCGGGCGACGAAGGCGACGAAGACAGGGTGTACTTAGGAGGAAAGGGGATGGGTTAATGGCAGGAAGGAAGTGCTGAAGGTTGAGAGCTAGGAAGGAGGAGGGGGACAAGAGGGATGGTGAGGTGAGGGATGGAGGTGAATAGGGTATTGCGGTGGCAGGCAGGGTGGGAGGGCAGCAGGTAGTTCTAATGGTAGACAGTGGGAGTGGGAGGGGAAAGAAGATTAGGAAGGGACAGGGCAAGGAAGAGAACATGGACAGGGGCCATAGGTGGTGACTGAGGTGTAATGGGTGACTGTATAGTGACTGAGGTGTTAAGCAGTTAACAGGCGTTAAAGGGTGACTATGTAATGATTGAGGTGTTAAGCAGATAAATAGGGCTTGACGCTAGGTTTTGGGTTGGTGATTAGGTAAGTCAATGGCTGATGAGCTAGCAGGCAGGTAGGTAAGTCAATGGCTGAGAGGTTCGCAAGCAGGCAGGCAGGTTACTCGATTTGTTAACAGGCAGATGGATTGGAGCAAGCCGGAACAAGCTGAAGCTGAAGCAAGCTGAAGCAAGCAGGAACAAGCCGGAACAGGCAGGAACAGATGGACAGGCTGGAACAAGCAGGAACAGATGAACTGTGTCAGGATGAGCAGACGGACAAGCTGGGATCAGGAAGACTGGAACGAGCTGCGATCAGGAAGACTGGAACGAGCTGGAACACGCTGGAGCAGAAGAATCGGAGTAAGCAAGGAGAGGCTGGGTCAGGCAGGCTGGAACACACTGGAGCTGATGGACAGCAGGGGGAAGGCTGGATCGGCGGTTGGAACTAGCTGGACACGCTGGATCTGGTGGACTGGGGCAAGCCGGAAGAAGCTGAATCAGGCGGACTGGAACACACTGGAGCCGATAGACTGGAAGGATCAGGCGGGCTGGAACAAGCTGGGCTCAGGAGAACTGGAACGAGCTGGAACACGCTGGCTGGATCAGGCGGGCAGGAACACGCTGGAGCCGATGGACTGGAACAAGCGGGGGAAGCTGGGTCAGGCGAACTGGAACAAACTGGGATTAGGAGGACTGGAACAAGCTTGAACACGCTGGGGCGGGTTGACTGGAGCAAGCAGGGAGAAGCTGGATCAGGCGGACCGGGACACACTGGAGCCGATGGACAGGAACAGGCTGGAGCAGACGCTGATGGTGCAGGAGCTGGAACAGATGGACTGGAACAGGCTGGAGCAGACGATGATGGAGCAGGACTGGAACAGACTTTGGAGAGTGCTGGAAACGGCTGCGCAGGCAGCAGGACTGGAACAGGCTGAACCGGAATAGGCTGGACAGACGGTCAGGAACAGACTGGAACAGGTTGGATCGGATGGACTGGGACTAGGTAGTGGAGCACTGAGACCGGAGCAAGCTGGGACAGACGGACAGGGACAAGCAGGAGCGGAGGCAGAAGCAGAAGAGCAGGGCAGTGGACCAGAACAAGCTGGACTGGAGCGGGCTAGACCCGAGGGATAAGAGCGGACAGGTAGGGCAGCAGGGCAAAGGCATGAACCAGAGCTGGTAGGGATCACGGGGACAAGAGAAATGGGTCAGAGAGGATCCACACAAGGGCCTAGGGATTGGCTGCCACAGGTCACCTGGCTCCCCACTCACTCTTGTTAGAGGGATCTACGCAGGGCCCATGGAATACCTGCCCCAGGTCACCTCGCTCCCCACTCTTCCGTGCCAGAGGATCAACATGAGGGCCGAGGGAGCAGCCGCCCAGGACCCCTGGCTCACCACGCTCGGAAGGACCAGTGCTGCAGGCAGGGAAATGATTCGCAGCACTCCCAAGTGCCGACGATCCGCTGCCCGCTACCCGCTGCCTCGCCGCCCCACTCAAATCTCCGACTCACGCTGCACCGGCCACCAGGTAGCGGAACGAGGGAGGGACGGCAGCCACGTGGACGTTCAGTCCCGCGGCGCCCTGCCTCCCGACGATCGCGCTGCTCCTTCTAATCTGATCCAGACCTCCCGTCCCCCCGCCTCCGTGCCCAACCAGGCCAGAAACCAGGCTCCGATCCCAGCACAGCACCCCAGTAATCTGCTCCCCTCGGCTCGCCTCCACCACATCCGCCGTGCCGTCGGTCGTAGCCCGGCCGCTGGCCCCGCCGGGCCGCGTGGGTCGCCTGAGGGTCAGAGGTTGCGGTTGGCCTTTAAAGGCAGTAGCCTCCAGGGGAAGGATAGGGGCCGTCTCAGCAGTCTTCCCGTCCACGCTATTTGCTTTTGGCACCACTTCTCGAGCGGGATCCGAGTTGCGTGACCTCGTGGTCAGGTAGGGTAGCCGCTGGCAGTGCCCAGGTGCCGGTTTTGTCCCTGAGGTGGCTGCAAGAAGCCTCTGGAGTGCAACAATGGCTCACCCCTGTTGTTTACTGTCGCTGGGTGCTCAGGTCGCTCGGGTCGCTCACCGAGCGGCAGCTCAGGGGGCCAGATCAGCCCGGGGAGCACTTTGGCTCGGGAGCTTCTTACTTGAGCTCCTGTCCGTCGGCCATCTTGGACACATCTATTCTCAGACAATGGCTCAGACTGAGAAGCCCACCTACTCTCAGACAAAAGACTCTTGTAATCCTGTCAGAAGCCTTATGTATGTGTATCTGCCACAGATGGTCAGAGAAAGCCTCATAGATGAAACCAGTTACTAAAATAGATGAGACCAGCTACTACAAAATGGGGCTTGAATTATCTTTCTGCTGGCTTCTTCCCTCTGGACACTTGGTTCATCGATTCCTGACCGGTCTCTCTCTTGGGATCTGGTTCTCTTCGCTCTGCCTCCTGCCTTTCTGCTGGACTTCACCCTGATAAGAATTCTCCAGGCAACAACAACAACTCTGCAACAAAAGACTTCTTTTTCAGCAAGGATCTTCATCATTCTACCCAGCAGCTTCTATCAAAGTGAGTTACCATTATCCAGCATAATTTATAATTCAGAACATTTAATCTTGAAGGCACATTTCCCATGTGAAAGATTCTTAAAAACTGCCTCTCTCATGTAACATTATTACATTACCTGTATTGTAAATAAACCTTTTAAAGTTAAATATATGGTCTTTATGTTCTGAGCACATGTCTTTAAACCTTGCAGTGCAGTTTAATGTAATTCAACAAATATAATATTTAATTCCCCCTTTTTTCTTACATATTCTTATCTTATTACCTTATAGGTATTGGTGGAGAATAAAATATATATTATCTAACACCTTCAAGGCTCCCCATTATGGCTTTCTGGATTATTTCACATCACTCACAATCTCTTATTCCCCAGCATGTGTGCTCCGTTCAGTTGTTTGATTCTTCCAAAACTGGCACACTATGAATCCACTAGTCAATCTGCATTTTTCTGTATGGAATAATCTGTTGTCTTTCCGTAGCCCCTCATCACTAAAACAATTTAAATCTCAACTCAAGACCCATCTATTTACCCAAACCTTTGGAGTTCCAGATAAATGAAGTTTGCCTACATACTCTAGTTATTTTATTTCCCATCAGCCCCCCCCCCCCTTCCTTTTCTTTTGTTCCCTTTGTATTTAGCTTTTCATTTCCTATCCTTTCCCCCCTCACTTCCTTTATGAATGGCTCTCCTTTCCTATTATACAATTGGAGTTTCTTTTATGTTTTCTTATTTGTATTTGAGTATGTAAACCACTTAGTCCTGCCTGACCAGTCCAAGCAGTATAGTATGCACCAATAAACTATAAACTTCAAGAGACACTCTCTCCTTGTTCTCCTGTGCTGTCCAGTTGAAGTTTGACCGGACACAAGTGCAGTGAATAAAAAGAAGGTATCACCTGCTGATGTGAGATGGGCCATAGTTAATTCAACAGATGCTGTCTCAGGAATAAATCCCATCCATTTACCTCATAAAGAGGTGGAAGTTTCTGGATTAGAGAATGGAATGCTGAACATGGAAGCATGATGGATTACAGCATGGTCACCCTAATTCTCGATTCCTCTACATATGAGAATGGCTGAAGATGTCCTGAAAAACCAAGCCTGCACTAGTCACATCTTTTCTTAGGATAAGTTAAAGACAGAATCCTTTCTTGAATAAGTGAAGGGTTTTACTAATTACCTGTGGAGTGGTAAGCTCAGGACAGGATGGAATCTTAGCAGTTTTAAAAAGATAAAGTAATGTAGGATGATGTGGGCTATTTAAACTGTGGTGCCTAGCTGATTACATTAACTGCTTGACTGTGTTTTTAACATCTCTGCAACTTTCTGCTAGTGTGCATTCTGAACTATTCAGGCTTGTCCGCATCCTGGGCATGGGAACACATTCCGCCCTCTGCTTTCCTTTCATCCTGCATTGGGCATGGCAGAGACACTGCATCCACTAACAGCTGACGTAGGATGCTGTGGGCCATTTAAACCATGGTGCCTAGTGGCGCAGAGCCACACAGTGCAGTGCCTAAGGTGCAAGCCAAAGGCGCACACCTTAGTGTGCACCTTTGTGTGTCGCCTGAAGTGGCGCCGGAAAGCAATATATAGCCTTTGCTAAGTATTTGGTCCTTTGATAGATTTGGTGTTTTATACTGGTCAGAATGGATTGGTTTTATGTTTTTATGTTTCTAATTTTGGGTGGAACTAAGGAAGAATTAGACCTAGGGGTCTGGGTTTTATCTGTCTCATTGTATTATGTCTCATTTATATTACACTGAGAAGAGGCAGCTACCTAGGCTTCTTTTAGATTGTTCTCAGTATATGTCTAAACCTATTGATGTGTTGATTAGAGATAGAAAGCAACATGCATATAGGCAAAGATTGGGATATTTGTACAGAGAAGGTTATAGAAGGAACATTAAGAACATTTTAATAGAATATATACAAAAATCTGAACCTGTCCCTATCTTCTATGTTTTATTTATTTGGATTTTGCTTACACCTTTTCAGTAGTAGCTCAATGTAAATTACATTGAGGTACACTGGATATTTCCCTCTCCCTGGAGGGCTGACAATTTAAGTTTGTACCTGAGACAACGGAGGGTTAAGTGGCTTGCCCAAGATCCTAAGGAGCAGCAGTGAAATTTGAACTGGACACCTCTGGGTGTCAAAACCAGTGCTCTAACCACTAGGCCACTACTTCTATGGGAATGCTTGTTCCCTAAGAAACAAAGCTAAATTAATAAGAGATTGGATAGGGGAGGAATAGCCGTGCTTTGTTTGTTTTACTGAAACATGGTTATTTTTAGATAATGATCTTCTTTTAAATGATTTATGTCTACCGGGCCATGACTTTTTATCTCTTATCTCGGCAAGGAAAAAGAGAAGGTGTGATTGGTATATTATATAGGGATTTCTATAATGTTACTTGAGAAGAAACATTTATTTCATCATCTTTAGAGATTTTATGCTGTAAAATATGCTATCCTTCATTAGTTGGCTCTTTGAATTGTGTTTTGTTTTATTACTGTCCTGGTAAATGGTTAAGTGCTAGACAGGATTTTTATGATTTTGTTCTAAATTCACCTTATAACTTGCTATTGACTGATGTAAATTTATATTTAGAATTATTAGATAATATAAATGTGATTGAATTGAGGACATTTTAGGTAGTTTAGAATTTTATTTACCTCTGTCTCAAGTGACTCATGAAAAACGGCATCAATTAGATTTATTAGCTTATTCAAAGGAATCCAGGGAAATTGATTTTTCTTTACCTATAAGCAACCAAATAATCTGGTCAGATCATTTTTAGGCCTCTTTATAGTTTACTGGTTGCCATTTTCTCAGGATGAGGTGAAAAATTCTAAATTTAATCCTATTGAATAGCTATGTAGGCAAAAGATTGATAAATCAGTGTCCATATTCAAATCCCATGGGGATAATGAGCCTAGCTCAAAAATACATCTTTGTTACAACCTCAAAAGTTTCACGTCAAGCAACCACCTCTTTTGATTCAGTAACTTACATGTTTCTTGATCCCCCAAAAATGAAACTTTTCATTAGTTCTAGAGAGAATAGTGGAACTCAAACCTGAATGTTCAATAGGTTTATCGCTGATATCCGGCTGTGAGAATATTGCGTGCTACCGCTCTTAGGACATTATTTGTTATATATATAGTCCTTTAAATTTCTTTTTTCCTTGTATCTTGCCTCGACTTTATATTGTGGTCTAAAAGAATGTGATGTATTTCCTCAAATTGTGAATTTACTTTATGATATTTGCTTTTTCTGACATTTTAGTTGTAATGACTGAATGTAAAATAAAAGTTAATAAATAATAATAAAAAAAAAAGCAACCACCTCTTCATGAATTTTAAGAACAGCAATGGCACAAAATCTGAAATCCTCAAAACTGTGTCCTTTAGCAATAACATGTTCTACCATAGGTTTATCTTTTATCCCTCTCTTTAAAGCACTTTTATGTTCCATGATTCTAATATTTAGTTTTCCTTTTTATTTTGCCAACATATGCCAGCTCACAAGGGCACAGCTCTGTATAAACAACAAAATCAGTTTTACAACTGTGCCATTGTTTTTAAACTGGACCATCAATATACAATATATATCAAACTGCATGAGGTACACATTGTTCTTTCATTGAATACTTTGATATTACAGTTGGTATTTTCACTTGTGTAGTTTTTAGTTTTGCTTTTTAAATATAGTTGTACATTTCACAATTGTAACACATGGATTCTCCGTGGCATGTAATGATGTCGTGGAGGGGCATAATCGAACGGCGCCGGCCAAATAGATGGCCAGCCATCTATATGGCTGGCGCCGTAAAGCGGCGGCAGAACCGTATTATTGAAAAAGATAGACGGCTATCTTTTGTTTCGATAATATGGTTGGAGCCGGCCAAATGTCTGCGTTTGGACCGGCTTTAGAGATGGCCGGCATCGGTTTCCGGAGCTAATGGAAACTAATGCCGGCGATCTCAAAACGGCCAAATGCAAGGCATTTGGTCGTGGGAGGAGTCAGCATTTGTAGTGCACTGGCCCCCCTGACATGCCAGTACACGAACCGGGCACCCTAGGGGACACTGCAGTGGACTTCAAAAATTGCTCCCAGGTGCATACCTCCCTTACCTTGTGTGCTGAGCCCCCCAAATCCCCCCCAAAACCCACTCCCCACAACTCTACACCACTACCATAGCCCTAAGGGGTGAAGGGGGGCACCTACATGTGGGTATAGTGAGTTTTGGGGGGTTTTGCAGGGCTCAACATTTACCACAAATGTTACAGGTAGGGTGGGATGTGTCCGGGTCCACCTGCCTGAAGTGCACTGCACCCACTAAATACTGCTCCAGGGACCTGCATACTGCTGTCAAGGAGCTGGGTATGACATTTGAGGCTGGCAAAAAAAATTTTGTTTTTATTTTTTTTTGGGTGGGAGGGGGTTGGTGACCACTGGGGGAGTAAGGGGAGGTGATCCCCGATTCCCTCCGGTGGTCATCTGGTCAATTGGGGCCCTTTTTTAGATTTGGTCTTAAAAATAAATGGACCAAGTGAAGCCGGCGAAATGCTCGTCAGAGCCAGCCATCTTTCTTCCATTATCGGGCAAAGCTGGCCATCTCATAACCACGCACCCATCCTGCCCCCGTCCCGCCCCTGTCCCGCCTTCTGTACCCTGCCTTGAATTTTGGCTGGCTCCATGATGGAAAGCAGTTTGCGCCTGCCAAAATCGGCTTTCCATTATACTGATTTGGCCGGGTTAGGGAGATCGCCGGCCATCTCCTGATTTGTGTCGGAAGATGGCCGGCGATCTCCTTCGAAAATAAGCTGGATAGTATAGTTTTTTTTTTAATGTATTTTCTTTTTCAGTGTTAATTCTATTTTTTCTTTTATTTTTTTGCCTTGATTATTCAGGTTCTTTGGTGGCTGCATTTGATTATGATTTTTGTGTTTTTGATGACTTTTTGGTGGGCTCTATTCACAGAACATCACCCAGCATCACATTATAGTCTTTATATTTTTTAAAAAGCATAGCATATACTTTTGGTTATTTTTTAATATAATAATTATGTTTAGTATTATGCATCGTTTGGGTTTCAATATTCACAAATTTTCAACTGTGCCCTTTGACCTTTAAAGCGCTATAATTGGCTGGGATTAGTGAGCGCTATCTGAAATGCTGTTGGACTGACGCTGCTATTGTATGTATGTGGGGTTTTTTTTTGGTAAGTTAATACAATATTTGTGATACTTTACTGCCATCTTCTGGCATTTCTTAATAAATATTGATTTCATAATATTATGCTGCCATTTATTGGTTTTAAAGGTCTATTTCCCCTTTTTATTTGTATTTTTTAATTACACTGAATGCATACGATAAGAGGTGTTCTATCTCCAGCAACTTTTTTAACATTGAGTTCGTACAAAGTTAGTAAGATCATGCTGCCATCTATGAAAGTGTTGGAATTGATTTTAGATGCTGATTTAGTAATTCATATTTCTTATTTGATTTTTAGCCATACGATATATTTCAAGAGGTGTCCAGTTTACAACACTATTTGAAAGGTATGATAATATTATATATTTTTTCACATGCTATTTATATATGTCTTATGTTTAATTAAATCTCACAGATTGCTATTTGCACATGTATGTATATATAAAATATATGTATATGTATGTATATATAGTATAGATAGATAGATTTAGTTTGCTGACCATTTTGCTTTTATTTTGCTGTTTCTGTATGTCATGAATTTTAGTATAATTTTTATAATTTCAATATGCTTATATATATAATATTAATATGTATATGTTTAATTGTAGCTCCTGATGCAGCCCATGAGTGGGCAAAACGGCCTATGTTGGACATTGTTGGTTTATTAAACTTTCTCTGGACATTTTCAGGGGCATTTTCGAAAGAGAAGGGCGCCCATCTTCCAACAAAAATTGGGAGATGGGTGTCCTTCTCTCAGGGTAGCCCAAATCGGCATAATCGAAAGCTGATTTTGGGCATCCTCAACTGCAGTCCATCGTGGGGGCATGTCGGAGGCATAGCGAAGGTAGGACTGGGGCGTGCTTAAGAGATGGGCGTCCTCAGCCAATAATGGAAAAAAGAAGGACATCCCTGAAGAGCATTTGGCCGACTTTACTTGGTCCATTTTTTTTCACGACCAAGCCTGAAAAAGGTGCCCAAACTGACCAGATGACCACCGGAGGGAATCGGGGATAACCTCCCCTTACTCCCCCAGTGGTCACCAACCCCCTCCCACCCTAAAAAAAAATAAATATATATATATATTTTTTTTTTGCCAGCCTCAAATGTCATACCCAGCTCCATGACAGCAGTATGCAGGTACCTGGAGCAGTTTTAATGGGTACGGCAGTGCACTTCAGGCAGGTGGACCCAGGCCCATCTCCCCCTACCTGTTACACTTGTGCTGGTAAATGTGAGCCCTTCAAAACCCGCTGTACCCACATGTAGGGCTATGGTAGTGATGTAGAGTTTTGGGGAGTAGGTTTTGAGGGGGTGGGGGCTCACCACCAAAGGTAAGGGAGCTATGCACTTGGGTGCAATTTGTGATGTCCACTGCAGTGCCCCCTAGGGTGCCCGGTTGGTGTCCTGGCATGTGAGGGGGACCAGTGCACTATGAATGCTGGCTCCTCCCATGATCAAATGCCTTGGATTTGGTCATTTTTGAGATGGGGTGTTTTCGGTTTCCATTATTGCTGAAAACCGGGGACGACCATCTCTAAGGTCGACCATCTCAACATTTAGGTTGACCATCTCTAAGGTCGACCTAAACGTTGAGATTTGGGCGTCCAAGACCGTATTATTGAAGCAAAAGATGGCCGCCCATCTTGTTTCGATAATATGGGTTTCCCCGCCTTTTCATCGGGACATCCTTAGAGATGGGCACCCTTAAAGATGGTTGTCCCCGTTCGATTATGCCCCTCTTTGTGTCTTTTTCCTTTTTTTTTTTGTTGCCATCAGTTTGAATTGTTACATATGTCACAGTTAGGTTTTCATACTGATTATAGTACAGAAAGCTGGTTAGCTACTCTTTTGAATCATATCAAAAATCTTCTGAGTAGAGGTCAGGGAGCACTTGCTATGCAACTAGATCTTTCAAGTGTATTTGATTTAGTTGATCATAAAGTTTTACTTGAAATCCTTGATGAATTCGGCATAAGTGGTCAAGTCTCTTTGTGGTTTAAGGGATTTTTAACTTCTCATTCTTATATTAAGTGGCAGGGATTATTATCTGAAAGTTGGTCCTTATCCTTAGTTGTGCTTCAGGAATCTCCTTAATCACCGGTATTATTTGATGTACTTATGTCCCCTTTGGGTAGACATTTGGGGACCTATTTACTAAGCTGCACTAGAGGAGTGCAAGCATTTTTAGCACACACTAAGCATTAGCATGCACTAACTGTGTAGATGTCCATATTATTTCTATGGGCATCTAAATGGTTAGAGCGTACTAATTTTTAGCAAGCGCTAAAAACGCTAGTGCACCTTAGTAAACAGGGCTCTTGGAAAAGGAAGGCTTTGTTAGTTATATCTGTGTGGATGACATAAGTATAATTTTTCCTGTTATTACTAATTTAAAGGATCTGCATGATACCATCTTTTATTGTCTTTCAATTATTGACAATTGGATGGCCTCTCATTATCTTAGATTTTTATTTTTTTTATTTTTATTTATTTGTTACATTTGTACCCCACATTTTCCCACCTATTTGCAGGCTCAATGTGGCTTACATAGTACAGTAAAGGTGATCACCAATACCGGTATGAACAAATACAAAGTGAGGTTATGACAGAGTAATGATCAGAATGATAGATGTATTAGGGGTCATGAGGAGGGAGAATTGGGTTATGTCCAGAACGATCTTATATTGAGCCTACAACTAGTGGGAAAATGTGGGGTATAAATGTATTAAATAAATATATTGTTATGTTTTGGGGTTAAGGCATTTAGGTTGGATCGTTAGGGTATGCCTTTTTGAACAGGTTAGTCTTTAGGAATCTCTGGAAGTTTAGGTGGTCATATGTTGTTTTCACGGCAATTGGTAGTGTGTTCCATAGTTGCGTACTTATATAAGAGAAGCTGGATGCATAGGTTGATTTGTATTTGAGTCTTTTGCAGCTAGGGTAGTGGAGACTTAGATATGTTCATGTTGATCTTGTTGTGTTTCTGGTTGGTAAGTCTATGAGGTCTGTCATGTATCCCGGGGCATTGCCGTAGATGATTTTATGAACCAGGGTGCAGATTTTGAACGCAATGCGTTCGTTGATTGGAAGCCAGTGTAGTTTTTCTCATGGGGGTTTGGCGCTTTCGAATCTTGTTTTTCCAAATATAAGCCTGGCTGCTGTGTTTTGAGAAGTTTGGAGTTTCTTTATGATTTGTTCTTTACATCCCGCATAGATTCCATTACAGTAATCTAGATGGCTTAGTACCATGGATTGTACCAAGTTGTGAAATATTTCCCTCAGGGAAAAAAGGTTTCACTCGTTTGAACTTCCACATTGAAACATTTTCTTTGTTGTAGCTTTCACTTGGCTCTCTAGGGTGAGATTGTAACTCCGAGAATTTTCAGGTTGTCTGAGATGGGGAGGGTATAGTCTGCAGTGGTTATGTTGGTAGGTTTGTTTGTGTTATATTGGGATGAGAAGATGAGACAGTGTGTTTTTTCTGTGTTAAATTTTAGTTGAAAAGTGTTCGCCCATGAGTTCATGATGTTCAAGCTGAGTTTGATTTCTTTGGTGATTTCTGTTAGATCATTTTTGTAAGGGATGTATAATGTGACGTTGTCGGTGTATTATGTAAGGGGTAAGGCCTTGATTGGATAGGGACTTGGCTAGTGGGGTCATCATTAGGTTGAAAAGGAGCGGTGATAGTGATGATCCTTCAGGTACTCCACAGTCTGCATTCCAAGGTGATGATATGGTCGATTTCGATTTCACTAGATATGTTCTAGTCGTTAGGAAGCCCTTGATCCAGTTAAGTACACTTCCACCAATCCCGAAGTATTCTAGGATGTTTAGTAGTATGTTATGGTTCACCATGTCGAACGTGCTAGACATGTCGAATTGTAGTAGAAGTATGCTTTTGCCTGTTGCAATTTCTTGTTTGAATTTGGCTAATAGGGCAATTAGTACTGTTTCGGTGCTGTGGTTTGAGCGGAATCCTGATTGTGATTGTCCTGTGACGTCAGACTCACAGAAACAGAAGCCTGCCCTTGCAGATCAGCAAAGCGGCCGTGCCGGGGAAAAGGACTTTTGACTGGTGGGGGATGGGGACCCCCCACCAGCAAAGGTACCCGACAGCAGCGGCGGCGGGGGATGGTTGGCGGCGGGAAGAGGGGGTCAAAAGGGTTGGTGCTGGGGGGGTCAATGGTGGTGGTGGCGGTGGGGAGGTCAAAATGACGGGGTAAAAATGGCGGGGGGGGGGGGGGGTTGGCAGCACTGTGGGGGGGGGGGGGTAAAATGTGCCCCCTCACCTCAGGCTCTGGACCCTCCTCCCGCTGAAGTCTGGCTACGCCCCTGGATTAAATAGGGGAAAAAACAAAGTTTCTACTACTAGGAGCAAAGCAGAATCAAAAAATAGATCCAAACTTGGCTATTGGTGGAGATTCTGATTCATTAGACCCTTCAATTAAAATTTTAGGTATAGTATTGGATGATAAATTGTCTATGGAACATCAGGTTAATTTTTAGTTACATTTGTACCCTGTGCTTTCCCACTCATGGCAGGCTCAATGCAGCTTACATATACAGGTACTTATTTGTACCTGGGGCAATGAAGGGTTAAGTGACTTGCCCAGAGTCACAAGGAGCTGTGCCTGAAGTGGGAATTGAACTCAGTTCCTCAGGACTAGAGTCCACCACCCTAACCACTAGGTCACTCCTCCACTCTCTTGTTAGTTCTTTTTATACTATGAGAAAATTGAGATATATTAGAAATATCTATCAGTAGATCTATTTAGACTAGTGGTACCGTCATTGAACCTTAGTAAATTGGACTATTGTAATATCGTATATCTGGGTTTGTTGAAATGTTTATTAAGAAAAATTCAAACTATCCAAAACACACAGAGAAGTACCCCAAGACTCTACTCGGTTCTCCCCATTTGAGCTGCTTTATGGCAAGAGGATGAGAGGGCCCCTTGACCTAATAAGAGAACATTGAGAGGGGAAAGGTGATACCTCTGGCCCCCCTGTAATTGAATATGTAGTTAATATGCGGCAGAGATTAGAAGACCTTGTGGGCTTTGTCAGAGATAACTTGTAGGCAGCCCAAACTAAGCAAAAGACCTGGTATGATCGTAAGGCCAAAAATAGAGAGTTTTATGAGGACCAGCAGGTACTTGTTTTAGTCCCAGTCCATCAGAATAAACTTCAAGCTAACTGGATGGGACCTTACAAGGTCATAAGGCACCTGAATGATACAAACTAAGTTATATCAAACTATGTTATATCAAACCTTTTCCGGAGATGGGAAGGCAGTAGAAGTAGAAGACATGAAATGAGATTGAAGAGGGGCAGACTCAAGAAAAATGTCAAGAAGTAATTTTTCATGGAGAGAGTAGTGGATACTTGGAATGCCCTCCTGCGGGGGGTGGTTTTGATGAAAACGGTAAAGGAATTAAAAAATGTGTGGGATAAACATAAGGGAATCCTGTTCAGAAGGAATGGATCCTCAGAAGCTTAGCAGAGTTTGGGTGGCAGCACCGGTGGTGGGAGGCGGGGCTAGTGGTTGGGAAGCAGGGTTAGTGCTGGGCAGACTTCTACAGTCTGTGCCCTGAAAATGGCAGATACAAATCAAGGTCAGGTATACACATAAAGTAGCACATATGAGTTTATCTTGTTGGGCAGACTGGATGGACCGTACAGGTCTTTCTCTGCTGTCATCTACTATGTTACTATGTATGTTACTATATCTATGGACTCTCAAAACAGAAAGCAGTGTACCTTTCATGTAAATATGTTAAAGGCCTATGCAAATCACACAGCCATGGTACTAGCTGTGTGTAGCCCACCAGAAGAGTATCAGGATAGTGAACCCATATCTGACCTCCTAGCAGAGACATTACCAGAGGGATCCATACAACAAATTGTAGTGGGAGAACAGTTAACCCCCCACTCAGAAACAGCAGCTAGGAGCAGTGTTTCAAAAGTATGCTGATGTATTTTCTACTAAGGCAGGAATTACCTATTTGACTTATCACAATGTAAATACTGGTGGCCATGATGCGCTAAAACAGAGTGCCTATCAAATATCTGCTGAGGTGGAGAGGCAAATGAAGCAGGAAATTGATGAGATGCTAGCCTTAGGTGTTATAAAGAAGTCTCATAGTCCTATAGTTCTTGTTCTCAAGACAGATGGCACAATCTGCTTCTGTGTAGATTACAGGAGACTTAATGAATGCACTGCATCTGATGCCTATCTGAAGCCTGGATGGATGAGTTGCTAGATCACTTAGCTGGGGCCCAGTACCTGACTATAATGCATCTTAGCCGAAGGTACTGGCAGCAGAGGCATAGCTAGGTTTTGATCTCAGTGGGAGCAGACTTTTATAAAATAGGCACTGGTTGGTGTCAGCTAGACAGCAGTGTCTGTGTTGTTGCTCAAGGGCTGTGATGAGCACTGACTAATACAGGCTGTTGCGTCCTGCCTACAAGGAAACAGTAAGTTACATCAGGATGCAGGACGCAGAAGAGGTCCCTGGACTGGCCAGAGCAGGCAACCTGTCTTCTTAACTACAAAGTAAAAATATTCAAATCGTGACCATCACCTCAGGAATAGCACACACATTCCTTCCACTGCTAGATATCTTGTTTAAATCAGATGGGCTTTTGTTTGTGTGGTGACTCTACAGGATGTGGAGACCACTAGTCTTCAGCAATTTTATTTTGGGTGACAAGGGTCACCAAACATAAGTACATAAGTAATGCCACACTGGGAAAAGACCAAGGGTCCATCGAGCCCAGCATCCTGTCCACGACAGCGGCCAATCCAGGCCAAGGGCACCTGGCGAGCTTCCCAAACGTACAAACATTCTATACATGTTATTCCTGGAATTGTGGATTTTTCCAAGTCCATTTAGTAGTGGTTTATGGACTTGTCCTTTAAGAAACCGTCTAACCCCTTTTTAAACTCTACTAAGCTAACCAAAGGTGGCCCTTGCCCTAGAGTGGCTGCGCCTACTTTCAAATAGGGCTAGACACTTTGCCATTCAGGTTCTCAGGCTATCCACAATGAATCTGCATGAAAAAGATTTGCATGTAATGGAGGCAGTATATGCAAATCAATTTCATGCATATTTAATGTGGATATCCTGAAAGCCTGACTGGCAAGGGGGTACTTCAGGACCAACTTGGGGAAACACTGCCCTAGAACACAAAACTTTATCACCTCATAACAGCCCTAACCCACCTATGAAAAGACAGTGCTATATATTTTACACTGGATTCTGGAGCACCAATATATCTACTATTGGGAAACTGGAACAAGCAGCACTGTTACACATTCCTACACAGACACTACATGCTAGCAGAATCCTTCACCTCAGTCACACATGCAGAACATGGACAGACCCTCATCTATATAACATAAGAGTAGCCATACTAGGTCAGACCAATGGTCCATCTAGTCCAGTATCCTGTTTCCAACAGTGGCCAACCCAGGTCACAAGCACATGGCATAAACCCAAATTGTGATAAAATTCCATCCTACCAATCTAATACAGAATAGGGAGCCACACAAAAAACAACAACAACAAAAGCTGAAATAGAAACTCCCTCCTCTCTGAGCAAGAAAACCAGACTCTATAAACAGTGCAATACTGGTAAAAAGAAACAGAAAGCATTTTCTCCTGTACTTTGCAAAATAAATATAGAAAAAATATACATTTTACAAAGCAGTTACATCTCAGTCCTTACAAAGTATTAAATAAAATTAATGTTTTTTCTACCTATGTTATTTGGGAATTTGGTTGGTCCCAGTCTTTTTTTCCATGTTTCATGAGCCAGCCTTACAAATTCTTTTCCAGGCTGGCCTTTCCATTTCTTCTCTCGCCTCTTGTCTTCTTCCTTTCTTTCTGTATATCTGTTTGGCACTGATCTTTCATTTTATGTCCCCACTATCAAATAGTTATGTATAGGGCTCCCAAGTGATCCAGTTCCAGAAGGGAGATTTTTCCACCAGTCCTAGTGTGAACTCATATCCCTACATTAAACATGAATTAGGTTGAAACCTGGGAGCATTTTAAATCTTTTTTTTTCCTGTGCTTACATCAAAAGAAAAAGATGGCATGTGGGAACTTGCTCCTTTTGTTTTGTGGATTACAGAGGTACATTATTAAAATACACTTGATATTTTTATTATTATTATTATTTAAAAGAAAGATATTGAATAATGAGGGCAGAGCTACTTTACTACTACTACTTAACATTTCTAGAGTGCTACCAGGGTTACGCAGTGCTGTACAGTTTAACAAAAAGGACAGTCGCTGCTCAAAAGAGCTTACAATCTAATGGGCAAAATGTCAAGTGTCAAGTGGGGCAGTCTAGATTTCCTGAATAGAGGTATGGTGGTTTGGTGCCGAAGGCGGCATTGAAGAGGTGGGCTTAGAGCAAGGCTTTGAAGATGGGCAGGGAGGGGGCCTGGTGTATGGGCTCAGGGAGTTTATTCCAGGCATGGGGTGAGGCGAGGCAGAAAGGGCGGAGCCTGGAATTGGCGGTGGTGGAGAAGGGTACTGAAAGGAAGGATTTGTCTTGAGAGCAGAGGTTACGGGTAGGAACGTAAGGGGAGATGAGGGTAGAGAGGTAAGGAGGGGCTGCAGATCGAGTGCATTTGTAGGTTAATAGGAGAAGCTTGAACTGTATGCGGTACCTGATCGGAAGCCAGTGAAGTGACTTGAGGAGAGGGGTGATATGAGTATATCGGTCCAGGCGGAAGATAAGACGTACAGCAGAGTTCTGAATGGACTGAAGGGGGGATAGATGGCAAAGTGGGAGGCCAGTGAGGAGTAGGTTGCAGTAGTCAAGGCAAGAGGTAATGAGAGAGTGGATGAGTGTTTGGGTGGTGTGCTCAGAGAGGAAAGGGCGAATTTTGCTAATGTTATAGAGGAAGAAGCGACAGGTCTTTGCAATCTGCTGGATATGCGCAGAGAAGGAGAGGGAGGAGTCAAAGATGACTCCGAGGTTGCGGGTAGATGAGACGGGAACGATGAGGGTGTTATCAACTGAGATAGAGAGTGGAAGGAGAGGAGAAGTGGGTTTGGGAGGGAAGACAAAAAGCTCGGTCTTGGCCATGTTCAGTTTCAAGTGGAGGTTGGATATCCAGGCAGCAATGTCGAATAAGCAGGCCGATACTTTGGTCTGGGTTTCTGCAGTGATGTCTGGTGTGGAGAGATAAAGCTGGGTGTCATCAGTATAAAGATGATATTGGAAACCATGAGAGGAGATTAGGGAGCCCAGGGAAGAGGTGTAGATTGAAAAAAGAAGGGGTCCAAGGACAGATCCCTGAGGAACTCCAACAGAGAGCGGGATGGGGGTGGAGGAAGAACCATGAGAATGTACTCTGAAGGTACGGTGGGAGAGATAAGAGGAGAACCAAGAGAGGACAGAGCCGTGGAACCCAAATAAGGACAGTGTGGCGAGAAGTAGGTTGTGATTGACAGTGTCAAAAGCGGCGGTAGGTCGAGGAGGATGAGGATGGAGTAGTGACCTTTGGATTTGACAAGGAACAGGTCATTGCAGACTTTAGATAGTGCCGTTTCTGTCGAGTGTAGGGGGCGAAAACCGGATTGAAGTGGATCGAGGATGGCATGAGAGGCGAGAAAATCAAGGCAGCGGCTGTGAACAGCGCATTGAAGTATCTTGGAGAGGAAGGGTAGGAGGGAAATGGGGTGGTAGTTGGAGGGACAGGTTGGGTCAAGTGATGGTTTTTGAGGAGTGGTGTGAATACAGCATGTTTGAAGGTGTCTGGGACAGATGCAGTGGAGGGAGAGAGGTTGAGGATATGACAGATGGGGGGGGGGGGTGACAGTAGGAGTGATGGTGTTAAGTAAGTTGGTGGGGATGGGGTCTGAGGAACAGGTGGTGCATTTCGAGGAGGAGAGGAGATGGCCGGTTTCCTCTTCGGTGATATCAGGAAAAGAGGAGAAGGCCTGGGTTGGTTGGTTGAGCGAGTGGGTTACAGGGTGAAGAGGAGGAGATGGTTTGGTGGTGAATTCGAGGTTGATCTTCTGCACCTTGTCGTGGAAGTAGTCAGCCAGTGATTGAGGAGAGAGTGAGGGAGGGTGGGTGGGAGCAGAGGGCACTTTGAGGAGGGAGTTAAGGGTGGCGAAGAGACGACGAGGGTTAGAGCTGAGGGAATTAGTCAATTGGGTGTAATAGTCCTGTTTGGCGAGGAATAGGGAGGACTGGAAGCAGGATAGCATGAATTTGAAATGAATGAAATCAGTATGGGTGTGAGATTTCCTCCAGAGGCGTTCAGCTGACCGGGCGCAGGAGCGAAGGTATCGGGTGCAAGGGGTCAGCCAGGGCTGGGGATCCAGAGCAGAGGAGAGAGTGGCATTGTAAGTGGAGACAGCCTTGTCTAAAGACTCAGAGACATGATGGAAGGGAGGAGATCAGAGATACTAGAGGATAAGGTGGGAGGGTCAACAGCTTGGTGATTCCTGGAAGTAGTGGTTAGTGTTGGGCGGGACTGAGGGGGAGGGTGATGAAGTGTGAAGGTGATCAGGTGGTGGTCAGAGAGAGGAAGAGCTGAGGCACAGAAATTAGAGGGTGAGCAGGTAGAAGAGAGGACGAGGTCAAGACAGTGGCCAGATTGGTGAGTAGGGGTGGTGGAGCTCAGTTGGAGGTTGAAGGAGGAGTTTAGAGTGAGGAACTGAGAAGCGTATGAGTCGGATGGGTTATCAGTGTGTAAGTTAAAGTCACCAAGAATGAGGGATGGGGATGAGGGCTCAAGAAAAACGGAGAGCCAGGCATCGAAGTCGGTAAGGAAGGAAGGGAGGGACTTATCAGGGGACGGTAAATGACTGCAACTCTGAGTGGCAGCAGGTAGAATAGACGGATGGAGTGGACTTCAAAGGATGAGAAGCAGTGAGACTGCAGTAGGAGGAGAGGTTGAAAACTGCAGGAAGGCGAAAGTAGTAGCCCGACGCCGCCACCACGGCCAACTGGGTGGGGAGAATGGGAGAAAAGATAACCTCCGTGGCAAAGGGCTGCGACTGAGGCAGAGTCGTCAGGGGTGAGCCAATTTTCAGTTAGGGCGAGCAGTTGAAGGGAATGGGAGATGAAGAGATCATGGGTGAAGGAAACTTTGTTGCAGACCGAGCGTGCATTCCACAGGGCACACGAGAAGGGGAGGGAGGAGGGGGGAGAAGGGGAATAGAGATGAGATTGGAGATATCGCGGAAACGTTTGCATGGATGAGACGAGGACGAGGACAGGTCTGGGGGACCTGGGTTGGGATTGATGTCTCTCACGGATAGCAGGAGAAGGAGCAAGAGAGTGCGGAGGAGGGTGGGGGAGGTAGGGCGACCTTCATGCAGAAGTCGAGTAAGTCTAAAGGTGCCAACATTGTCCAGTTCAGCATGCTATTAGCCACCAAGTTTATACAAAGTTAATTATGTTCAGTGGAAAATAAATGTTGGCTCTGTCTGACTGCTATGTGAATATTCCATCATTGTTTCATTATTACTACCATATATTACATATGGGCATTTGCTTTAAACTTTATTTTAATTTGTTTATCCAGACCTTACATACATGTTTGCTTTTTAAACCCAAAGGTGAATCCTAAGGGTGGTGGGACAATTAGGTATAAACTGTGTTGTTTATGATTTACTTGTTTTGGAGTGCTTTGGGTCCTCCTGATCTGTACATCTGCTTTCTGGAATTTTGGAAGATGGAAATAAGGAAATAAAATTTAAATTTTGGACGTACTCTATAGAAGTTGTTGTTTACTTTTGCAATGATTTCTGAATATGTGGTATCATTAAAGGACAAACTTTTAAATGCCCAGTTGGGTATATAGGCTAATCTCAATTTAGTTAAATGTTTCAGACATATCCATCTATTTGCTCCCATGATATAACTGAATTCTATTATTTTGTCTCACAGTATTTTCAGTTGTAAACCACATTGAACCCGAGTTTGTTTGGGATAATGTGTGATATAAATGTAAAAAAAAAAAAGTCCTGTATCCTCCACCTTTTACCTGCTGGATAGTGATGGCACAAGGAAAGCAAGTTTGGTCCAGTGAAGACTAACTCAAAATAACCTGTTCCTTAACTGGGCCCTAATATTACCATATTAAAAATGAGACCATACCATGCCTCTGTGGAATGTTCCACTAGGGGCTTATAGCCCATTTAGTTATGTTTAAACAAAAGAGATCTGCATAAAAAAAGTATTTATTTTTATTTTGCCCTATAAAACCACTTGTCCCTGAAACATGCCTAAAAATAGAATAATCCATTTGTATATCTAAAATGTAAATTCCTACAAATGTCGCGGCCCTGATGCCACTCTGGTGTAGGTGAGCTCTCGAGTTCTCCCGAGCTTCACTAGTCCCAGGAGATAACCGAGCACCCCGACTCTTCACCCGCGGCGACCGCCGTTCACCGAGGGTTGAGCCCTCAGCTGCGGGCGGCCAGCAGGACTGCTGGAACCACGGGGTGACGGCTGGCCTGGCTGGATGTGGATACAGAGTCCTTGGTAACGTGGCCTAGCCGGGCGGCTAGCTGACAACTGGCACGTACGCTGAAGTGGCAATAACTAGCGGGACGGCTAGTTGTTCTGAAGGGCAGACTCCGTCTAGGAAATGGCTAGCAGGACGGCTAGCTGGCATGAGAAACAAATACAGTCTTGGAAATAGCTAGCCGGACGGCTAGCCGTCACGAGGAACGAACACAGTCTTGAAAATAGCTAGCAGGACGGCTAGCAGTCACGAGGAACAAACACAGTCTTGGAAATAGCTAGCAGGACGGCTAGCAGTCACGAGGAACAAACACAGTCTTGGAAATAGCTAGCAGGACGGCTAGCAGTCACGAGGAACAAACACGGACTTGGAAATCGCTAGCAGGACGGCTAGCAATCACGAGGAACAAACACAGTCTTGGAAATAGCTAGCAGGACGGCTAGCAGTCACGAGGAACAAACACAGGCTTGGAATTCGCTAGCAGGACGGCTAGCAGTCACGAGGAACAAACACAGGCTTGGAAGGTTTCACTGGATGGCTTCAAACAAGAAAACGGAAGCACTGGTTCCCCTCCAAGCTTCCGTTTAAATCCCCCGCTCCTCCTGGCTGGAGAACAGCTGTGGCCAATCCTCTGCGCCCCAGCCGGCAGCGGGAACCGGATTGGTCCCTCCGTCCAATGGGCGGAGTTCCTATGGGGATGCGCCAATCCGGCGCGTGTGGGCGGAGCCTCCTCGCTGGTCCTGCTGCAGCGAGGAGGACGCCGCCGCCGGCGCCGCCATCTTGGCCGGCGGATAACCTTCTCCGAGGCCGGCGTTAGTTCTCCTGGGTCGCCGGCCTCGGAGCAACTTGTAGCCGCGGCGATCCCCCTGGCAGCCCCTGCCCGTCGACCTGCGTTCCCCGGGCGCCCCATCCTCCCGCTCCGGCCCGCGGAGTGCCAGGTAAGGGCCCGGAACGGGACAGTATCCTCCCCGGAAGACCCCTTCCTCCGGGGCCCGGGTTTGGACGGATATTGGGCGTGGAAGGCTTTGACCAGTTCTGGAGCATGAACATTAGCCACGGATTCCCAGGAATTATCCTCGGGGCCAAACGATTTCCAGGATAGCAAATAATACAGTCTTCCCCGCCGCCACTTGGAGTCGAGAATCTCTCCTACCTCGTACTCCGGGTCTGGAGCCACCTGGAGATCCTTCTCCTGGGCTGGAGGCGGGTGCCACCTGGACTCCCGAAACCTCTTCAGTAGCGAGATATGGAAGGCGTTATGCACTCGTAGGGTGGCGGGTAGCCGCAATCGATATGTTACTGGCCCAATTCGTTCTTGGATAGCATAGGGTCCCGCGTATCGCTGTCCCAGTCTTCGGGAGGATCCTCGGAGTCTCAGGTGTTTCGTGCTTAACCATACCCTTTGTCCTGGTTGGAGCACGGGGGCGGGCCGCCGGTGGCGGTCAGCAAAGAGCTTGTCCTTGGTCGCGGTTTTCTGTAATTGTTCCCTAGCCATCCTCCAAACCTTTTGTAGGTCGGCTACTACTTGGTCCCCAGCCGGGGTCATGGCGGTAGTCGGGAACGGCCCTGGAAGCCGCGGATGTCGCCCATATACCAGGAAGAACGGGGACTGTCCTGAGGATGAGTGGTCACTTTGGTTATAGGCGAACTCGGCCCATGGAAGTAGAGAAACCCAGTTATCTTGTCGTTGGTTGACAAAGGCTCTTAAGAAGCTTTTCAGGGTTTGGTTTAACCTCTCAACCATGCCATTGGTTTGAGGATGGTAAGCGGATGAAAAATGATTCTCCATCCCCAAGGCCTTGCATAAACCTCTCCAGAAGCGAGAGGTGAATTGGGGCCCTCGGTCACTAATGACCCGAATGGGCAGTCCATGTAGTCGAAAGATGTGGTGAATGAACGCTTGAGCTAGAGATGCTGCTGTCGGAATGCCTGTGAAGGGAACAAAGTGAGCCATTTTAGAGAATCGATCTATCACCACCCAGATCACAGTATGCCCCTGGGAACGAGGTAAATCCGTGATAAAGTCCATGGATATCTCCGACCAAGGACTGGTCGGTATGGGCAAAGGTTGTAGGTCTCCCACGGGGGGTCCTCCTACTGGCTTGGTTCGGGCACATACTGGGCACGAGGTAACAAACTGGAGGATATCTCGTCTCATCTGTGGCCATCGATACTGTCTCGAGATGAACCGGAGGGTCTTTTGGTACCCGAAGTGCCCCGCCCACCTAGACGAGTGTCCCCATTGCAGAACCCTCTTCCGGTCTGCGGCCGCCACGAATCTCGGGACTTGGGCAACCTCCCCTGTGGCCGCACTGAGACAAGCGGGGTCTAACATAGGATGAGTCTCCTTAGTCTCTTCTGGTACTTCAAAGGCCCGGGAGAGCGCATCTGCCGGGGTATTCTGGGAGGCCGCTCGGAACACTAGTTGAAAATGGAACCTAGAAAAGAATAATGACCACCGGGCCTGTCGGGGATTCAGCCGCTGGGCCTCTTGGAGGTATAGGAGGTTCTTATGATCCGTGATGACCGTGAACCGGTGTTCCGCTCCTTCCAGTAAGTGTCTCCACTCTTGCAGTGCGAGTTTCAAGGCCAAGAGTTCTCTATCCCCAACCGTATAATTCCGCTCGGCTGGAGAGAATTTACGTGAAAAGAAGGAGCACGGTTGACGCCGGCCCTCGGGGTTGATCTGAGAAATGACTGCCCCGGCCCCTAGAGCGGATGCGTCCACCTCTACCGTGAAGGGCTTCTCAGGATCGGGGGTCAGCAGAATAGGCGCGGACTCAAAAGCCTCTTTGACCTGCTGGAACGCCGCTTGCGCCTCTGGCGGCCAGTCCCTGACCCTTGCGTCCTTACGGGTGAGCTCCGTCAACGGGGTGGTCAACCGGGAATACTGTGGAATAAATTGGCGATAATAATTGGCGAAGCCCAGGAATCGTTGTAAGGCCTTCAGGCCCTTCGGTTGAGGCCACTCTCGAATGGCTTGGAGTTTGTCTGGTTCCATCTGTAACCCCCCTGGAAGCAGGATATGCCCCAAAAATGGTAAAGACCGCTGATGGAAGGCGCACTTACTCAGCTTCGCAAATAGATGGGCTTGACGTAGGCGGTACAGCACCGCGCGTACATGGCCCGGATGCTCCCTGGGGTCCTTAGAGTAAATTAGGATGTCGTCCAGATATACAATCACCGTGGAATTGAGTAATTCTTCTAGTACACTATTGATGAGCCGTTGAAACACCGCAGGGGCATTACAGAGACCGAATGGCATTACCCGATATTCAAAATGCCCCTCATGGGTATTGAAGGCCGTCTTCCATTCATCCCCTGACCGGATTCGTACTAGATTGTAGGCTCCCCGCAAATCCAACTTCGTGAAGATCTGAGCTCCTTGCAGTCTGTCCAAGAGCTCGGGAATGAGTGGTAACGGGAACCGATCCTTCACGGTGATGGCATTTAATCCCCGATAGTCAATACACGGTCTCAAAGTTCCATCTTTCTTGGTAACAAAAAAAAACCCCGCCCGGCTGGGGATGTAGACGGCTGAATGAACCCTTTCCGTAGATTCTCATGGATATAATCTCGCATAGCCTTGACTTCTCCTCGGGACAGTTTATACGGGCGGCCCCGTGGCGGTACCGTATCTGTCTTCAGATTAATAGCACAGTCAAAAGGCCTATGCGGCGGTAATACCTCCGCCTCCTTGGGACTAAACACATCAGCAAAGTCTTTATAATCCATAGGCAGGGAGCCCAGTTCACTGGGTCCCTCCCCGGGCAAAGTATTTAAGGCCGGACAGCTGCCAGCCCGATCCTTACAACAGGTCTCTTGACAGGAGTTGCCCCAAGCTTGAATCTTTCCCCCGGTCCAGTCGATAACCGGGTTGTGGTATCGTAGCCATGGCAATCCCAGAACCACCGGGTGGATGGTCCGGGATAATACTAAGAATTCGGCTTCCTCCCGATGACCCTCCCCCACTTGCAGACCCAACATAGGCGTAATCTCAGTAACCGGCTGGGGAAGGGTAGTTCCCTGGATGGAGGTTATCCGCAGCATTGGTTTCCGGGGAAGCGTGGGCCAGCCCATTTTCTGCAGCAGTTCGAGCCCAATAAAGTTGCCCCCAGACCCCGAGTCCACCAGGGCTCGGGTCTGAACCGTGGCCTCTTGCCACCGTAAGGTCACTGATAGGATGAGCAAGGTGTCCTGTAGGGGAGCGGAGTGCCCCAAGAACCCTCCCCTCAAGGTGCCTTGGGGAGCGCATTTCCCGGCCGGAGGGAACAAGTCCGGAGGAAATGCCCAGCCTGCCCACAATAGAAGCACAGTCCATTAGACTGTCGTTGCTGTCTCTCGGCGGGGGTCAACCGTTGCCGACCCATTATCATGGGCTCCTCCCCGGGCTCCGTAGAGTCCCGGTTCGCCTGGCGAGACGACGGCCCTTTGCTCGTCTTGGAGGCCCCTCGTACCCACTTCTGCCGCTCCATCCGGTCTCTGGCTCGCTCCTGGAATCGAGTGTCCACCCGGATACAGAGTGAGATGAGGGCATCCAAAGGTCCGGGAATCTCTCGTCCCGCTAATTCATCCTTGATTCGTTCGTGTAATCCCTCCCTAAAAATGGCCGTCAAGGACTCCGGATCCCACCGCAGCTCCGCGGCTAAGGTACGAAACCGGATGGCATAGTCGGCCACTGTACCCTCTCCTTGATGAATCCGGAGCAGCTCCGATGCCACGGAGGAGGGTCTTCCCGGAATGTCAAACACCATCCGGAACCGGCGCTGAAATTCGCTATAATCCCCCAAAATGGGATCATGTTGTTCGTCCAGAGGGACCACCCAGTCCCGGGCCTTTCCCGTACAAAGGCCCATAACGTAGCCTACCTTACTTTGATCCGAAGCAAAGGCCTCCGGTTGCATTCGGAAGGCCAGATTACACTGATGAAGGAACCCTCGACAACCCTCCGGGTTCCCATCGTATCGTGCTGGCTCAGGGAACCGAGGTCCCACACGGAACCCTCCCATACGGGGAGCTGCTGCGGCCTCTTGGACCGCAGCGGCCTGGTTCTGTACCTGAAGCGTGGAAAGTTGAGAACATACATTCTGGAGGGCCCCAGACAGGGCATTAAGCTGTTCCTGTTGCTGCTGGAGAACCTTGGCCAGGTCCCGTAGATCAGGTTGCGTCGGCGAGCTCATGGCTTCCGTTTTCTGTCGCGGCCCTGATGCCACTCTGGTGTAGGTGAGCTCTCGAGTTCTCCCGAGCTTCACTAGTCCCAGGAGATAACCGAGCACCCCGACTCTTCACCCGCAGCGACCGCCGTTCACCGAGGGTTGAGCCCTCAGCTGCGGGCGGCCAGCAGGACTGCTGGAACCACGGGGTGACGGCTGGCCTGGCTGGATGTGGATACAGAGTCCTTGGTAACGTGGCCTAGCCGGGCGGCTAGCTGACAACTGGCACGTACGCTGAAGTGGCAATAACTAGCGGGACGGCTAGTTGTTCTGAAGGGCAGACTCCGTCTAGGAAATGGCTAGCAGGACGGCTAGCTGGCATGAGAAACAAATACAGTCTTGGAAATAGCTAGCCGGATGGCTAGCCGTCACGAGGAACGAACACAGTCTTGAAAATAGCTAGCAGGACGGCTAGCAGTCACGAGGAACAAACACAGTCTTGGAAATAGCTAGCAGGACGGCTAGCAGTCACGAGGAACAAACACAGTCTTGGAAATAGCTAGCAGGACGGCTAGCAGTCACGAGGAACAAACACGGACTTGGAAATCGCTAGCAGGACGGCTAGCAATCACGAGGAACAAACACAGTCTTGGAAATAGCTAGCAGGACGGCTAGCAGTCACGAGGAACAAACACAGGCTTGGAATTCGCTAGCAGGACGGCTAGCAGTCACGAGGAACAAACACAGGCTTGGAAGGTTTCACTGGATGGCTTCAAACAAGAAAACGGAAGCACTGGTTCCCCTCCAAGCTTCCGTTTAAATCCCCCGCTCCTCCTGGCTGGAGAACAGCTGTGGCCAATCCTCTGCGCCCCAGCCGGCAGCGGGAACCGGATTGGTCCCTCCGTCCAATGGGCGGAGTTCCTATGGGGATGCGCCAATCCGGCGCGTGTGGGCGGAGCCTCCTCGCTGGTCCTGCTGCAGCGAGGAGGACGCCGCCGCCGGCGCCGCCATCTTGGCCGGCGGATAACCTTCTCCGAGGCCGGCGTTAGTTCTCCTGGGTCGCCGGCCTCGGAGCAACTTGTAGCCGCGGCGATCCCCCTGGCAGCCCCTGCCCGTCGACCCGCGTTCCCCGGGCGCCCCATCCTCCCGCTCCGGCCCGCGGAGTGCCAGGTAAGGGCCCGGAACGGGACACAAATGAGATGACGTGAAAACGTGATTCCATGTGCCCCAGTGAAAGGCGAGTTTAATTACTTCCATTTAACTTCAAAATATTCTATCATCTTTATAACACCAGGTTTACCAAAGGCAGATTACAAGAGTTAAGATGAACCCATCAGGACACAGGATATCCTTACTGAAATCTTCTTGGCCATATGCAGCTCACTTCCACTCGTCTGTTAAACCTCCTTCGGCAGCTCTTTCTCCCTCTGTCTCTTCTGCCCGCTGTCTCCACCTGCGTTGTCATTTTTATTGCTTGAGAAGCATTCTCCCTTGGCACTGGCGATTCACAGTCAGCCTTCAGCCAGCTTTGGGGCCTCTCCTCAGGCGCGTCCCGGACTCTTCCTGCCTACTCTAACGCAACTTCCTGTATTCCGCAGAGATGGGAGTGGGTCATGCCTGAGGAGAAGCCCGAAGCTGGATGTAGACTGACTGTGAATCGCCAGTGCCGAGGGAGAACGCTTCTCAGGCAATAAAAATGACAACGCAGATGGAGACAGTGAGCAGAAGAGACAGGAGGAGAAGATGCAACTAGACTACGTCGGTGGAAGGTGGTAGGGAAAGTTACTGGCAGCATCTGGCGCACAGGCGCCATTTCTCCTAAAATCTGTTTAGGGGAGCGACCGCTCCCCCTGCGCCCCCCCCCCCCCCCCCCCCCCCCCCCCCCCCAGCTACACCACTGACTGGCAGATTCCCCTAACAGCTGCTGCTAAGGAGCAATCAGCATTTATTACTGTTGGATTATTTGTAGTAAATAATTAGCAGATTTTAGTACACACAGCTTCAGCTTTAGAAATTTTAATTTCTTTTCTTCATCTCTCTCACATACACCCCAGAATAATTCACTGCTGAGTCACTTTAAAGTTGAATTAACAAAACATCTGTTTACTCACAGTTTGTAGTTAGATTATAATCAGACAGGCTTATATATACATAATACTATACATTTGGATTATCAGCTCCTTCCATGTGCTTAGATGGTAATGGATGCTCACACCACCATAGATCCTCTCAGGTTAGGAGAGACCATGAGCTCCATGTGCTGTGTCTAAACCCCCACAGGAAGTTGCATAGGTGTGACCTCTCTAGGTAATTCACATCAGAGGTCACAGAGTAATCACAGAGAAAAGATTGCTGACAGGCAATGCATGTTAAAATACAATACATTATTCCAACAAACCCCTTCTCATGCATAACTGTCATGCAATTATTTATTCATACAAAGTCCAAGCTTTATACGCAGATTCTCAAAACGTTCTCTGGGTAACGGTTTGGTCATGATGTCAGCTGTCATCTCACTGGTGTGACAATAGTGTAGACTGATGACCCCTTCTTTCGCCAGCTCTCGCACGTTGTGGTATTTCGTTGCGATGTGCTTGGTGCGTGACTGAACCTTGTCATTCTGTGACAGTCGGATGCAGCTCTGATTATCTTCCATTATCTGGATTGGTCTCTGTTCATCTATTCCAAAATCCAGCAAAAGTTTTTCAATCCACATCAGTTCTCTGCATGCTTCCGATACGGCCACATATTCAGCTTCTGTAGAAGACAGACTCACAATACTTTGTTTATGACTGACCCATGAAATTTGTACATTTCCATACATAAACACATATCCACTTGTGGATTTATAATCAGAATGATCCCCTGCCCAATCTGAATCACAGTAACATATTAGTTTTGGATTACTATTGGCTGAAATCTTTAATTTACAATCAATGGTACCTTTTAAATACCTTACCATCCTTTTAACTGCAGTCCAATCTGATTTGGTAGGTGAGCTGACCCTTCTGCTCAAAATTCCTACTGCATTTGCTATATCAGCCCTGTATGTGGTAGTTAGATATAAAAGCTTACCTATGGCTGATCTATATTGGATGTTATCTGGTAAAGGTTCTCTTACTGTTTCATCCTTCAGAAAATCAGTGATCATGGGAGTGCTTACAACTTGGGCATCTTGCATACCTAAACTTTCAATAAGCTCATTTATTTTCTGCTTCTGGCTTAGAAGATAAGAACCATCATTTTGTTTCTCAATTTCTATACCAAGATAGTATGACACATTACCAAGTTCTTTTATCTCAACATTCAGGTTTAAATATTTTACAATGTCCTTGTACTCTTGCTCACTTTCGCTTGCAATGAGCAGATCATCAACAAAAGCTAAAATGTATGCATATTGTCCATTTCTGCACCTAGTGTACAAGCATTTATCTGCTTCACCTTGCTTAAATCCTAAATTTGTCAATATTTCATGCAATTTGTCATTCCAACATTTTGCACTTTGCTTTAATCCATAAAGACCTTTGTTTAATTTACACACTAGCTGTCTTTGTTTTGTATTTATGAAACCTGTTGGCTGTTCCATGTACAAGTCTTCAGTTATATCTCCATGAAGAAATGCTGTTTTCACATCAATGTGGTTGACTTGCATGCCTTTTGAGACTGCAATGCTCAGAAGTGTTCTAATTGTCGTGTGTTTCACTACAGGTGCAAACACTTCATCAAAATCTTCTCCATATTTTGAAGATATCCCTTTGCCACTAATCTGGCTTTATACCTTTCCACTTTTCCTTGTGCATTCCTTTTTAACTTGAATACCCATTTGCATCCTATAGCTTTCTTGCCAGGAGGTAATTTTGTAAGAATCCAAGTATTATTTTTATCCAATGCATCAATTTCTTCTTGTGCTGCTTTATGCCATTCAGCAGCTTCTTCTGCTGGCATTTTCTCAATCTCATCCCATGTTAAGGGCTCTTGAGCTTCTGCTGACTTTGTTAGGTAAGACAGTCTTGGGGGTGGAACACCTTTGTTTTCCCTGGATGAGCGTCTGACAACAGGTTGGTCTGACCTTTCCGCATCCTCAAAATCTGAGAGTCCTTCTCCAATTGATTCCCCTTCTCCAACTGTACTGTCTTCTTCAATGATCCTTTCTGTGTCTGCTTCCTCTGCCTGTTCCTCGTTAGATACAGATGAGTTGCTTTCAGACATCTGCCTTGGTATGGCATTTATATACACTGGCATGTCTATTATGGTTCTAGTTTCATATTCTGGATGATAAGGCTCATCTGGGATAATCCAGCCTTTATCAACCCTTTTGTTTTCATCAAAATATGTAACATGTCTTATGCCAACAATGCCAGTTTTCAGATTCAAAATTCTATATCCTTTGTGTCCTGGAGCATAGCCAACTAAAATGCCCCTTTCTGTTGTGGAATCCAGCTTATGCCTTCTTTGCTTTGGTACATGAGCATATGCTGTACTTCCAAATGTTCTTATGTGTGACAGGTTTGGCTTCCTACCATGCCATGTCTCATGTGGTGTGCGCTCAGCGCCTTTAGTTGGCATTCTGTTTTGTAGGTACACTGCTGTGAGAATGGCTTCCCCCCATAGTCTTTTAGGGAGATTGCTATCTGACAGCATACATCTGGTCATTTCCACAAGTGACCTAAATTTTCTCTCTGCAACAGAATTTTGCTCTGGTGTATAAGCTACTGTTGTGATATGCTGAATGACTTCTTGTTCTAGAAATGTGCGCATGCTTTGTGAAGTGAACTCACCACCATTGTCAGTCTGAAGAACCTTTGGTTTTCTTTCAAATTTATTGCTCACCATGGCTACGTATTTCTTCAGCATGTCTGTGACTTGACTTTTTTCTTTCAGCAAATAGGCCACACAGTATCTAGAGAAATCATCCAAGAATATTAGCACAAATCTGTTATTTCCCAATGATGGGATATTAAACGGTCCACATAAGTCACTGTGTATTAAGTCCAGTACTTTATTACTCCTATTTCCTGTGTATGCAGGAAATGAGGGTCTCACACCTTTTTGAGTAACACAGTCTATGCATTTCTCCATTTTACCAGCATCTGCACTTATCTGAATGCCAGTGGCTAGTTGCCCACTGTGAAGATCCTGGATCACCTTAAAATCACGATGTCCCAGGCGGCGGTGCCAGATTTCCAGACTACATTTACCATCATTCTTCCTTACTTGCGCCATATGTGAGGCTTCACCTGAAATGCTCAGTTTATAAACATCATTATGCATAAAAGCTTCAGCATACACTTCATCATTTTTAGAGATTGTGCACTTACTGTTTTCAAAATGAATCACAAATCCCTTCTTATCTAATGTAGATACACTAAGCATATTGCAAACTGCTTGGGGAATATACAAGACATCACTTACAGGAATTTCTTTAACTTCATTAGACACTTTGCATTTTAAGAATCCAATACCTTTTGCTTGGATCTTAGCAGTCCCTGCGTTTGCAGTATTAAGAATACCTTCTTCTGGACACATTTCCTGAAAGAAATCCTTAGAATTGGTTAAATGGCATGTGCTCCCCGAATCCAAAATCCAAGTACTTTCATTTGAATTATTATTTACCATAGTCAAAGATTTTTCTGCCATTAGAAAGCCCTTATGTTTATGATTGTCTTTCATACATTTTCTGCTAGGAAAATTCTTTAGTTCCATTGGCTTAGGTGAGCTAGAGGGAGTGTTTTGTGTTTCCTTACACCATTTAGATACATGTCCCTCCTTTCCACATGAATAGCAAATCAACTTGCCCTTGGGTGGAGTTTTCCCATAGCTCCGCCTTCCTCTGTTCTTTGCCAAGAAATTTGTTTCATTTCTCTCTGACTTGCTTTGAGAACACATCTCCTCAGAATCATTTATTATGCATTCCTGCCTTAGTTTTGATGTTGCCTGTTCAAAAGATTGCCCTTCAATGGCTTCATTTACAGACCTAAAAACATCAAACTTCTTTGATAGTGAGGTAAAAAGAAATGCTCTTTTCAATGCATCACACATGGGAATTCCAGAAAGTTCTAACTTTTGAAATGAAGACATAAGATGCATAATGTGATCATTACATTTACTTTTATCCCTTAATTTGGTCTCATTTAACTCTGCTAACCAAATTGGTTGCTGTTTTGCATATGTAGTTGCATACATAGTTCTCAGTTTATATAAAATGTCCTTTGGTGTATCTTTTCCCTCCACTAATATGGCTTGTTTCTCTGAGAGAGCTTCCAAAAACATGCACTTCACATAATAGTTTGCATTGTCCCATTCAGCCATATTTTCAGCTGTTCTGTTTTGGTCTAAGCATATATTTAGTTTCTTTGCTTGAAGGAGACATATGAATCTTAGTTCCCACTGCTGATAATTAAATTCAGTTAATTTAGGCACCTTGAGAGAGTAGAAAAATGGTGAATTTCCTCCCTCAGCCATTTTCTTAGCCTTGCCTGCTGTTTGGTGTGTGGGGGGAGAGAGAGACAGACTGAATCTTTCTTTTAAAACTTAAGAGAAAAATGTGGCTTTTTTTTTTACTGCCTGGTAATATTTCTCTTCTTTTTCAATTCCTGGCCCTGGGCCCATAACCCTTTTGTTGGATTATTTGTAGTAAATAATTAGCAGATTTTAGTACACACAGCTTCAGCTTTAGAAATGTTAATTTCTTTTCTTCATCTCTCTCACATACACCCCAGAATAATTCACTGCTGAGTCACTTTAAAGTTGAATTAACAAAACATCTGTTTACTCACAGTTTGTAGTTAGATTATAATCAGACAGGCTTATATATATATAATACTATACATTTGGATTATCAGCTCCTTCCATGTGCTTAGATGGTAATGGATGCTCACACCACCATAGATCCTCTCAGGTTAGGAGAGACCATGAGCTCCATGTGCTGTGTCTAACCCCCACAGGAAGTTGCATAGGTGTGACCTCTCTAGGTAATTCACATCAGAGGTCACAGAGTAATCACAGAGAAAAGATTGCTGACAGGCAATGCATGTTAAAATACAATACATTATTCCAACAATTACCCCATTTGGTCTGCTTGAATTTACTGTGATGCCTATTGGAATGAAAAATGCCCCTGGTACATTTCAGTCCTTTATGAATCGTCCGTTGGATGGATTCCAGGAGCACACTAACGCTTATCCTGATGATATTGCTGTGTACAGTCAGACTGGATGACCACCTGATCCATTTGAGTAGAGTACTGAACCAGATCAGGCAGGCCCGCCTGACTATAAAACCCAGAAAATGTCAATGGGGGTGGCAGAAGTGCAACACTTAAGGCACAGAGTGGGAGGTGGACAGCTAAAGCCTGAACCAGCTAAGGTGGAAGCCATCAAGAGTTGGCCCACTCCCCAAACTAAAATGCAAGTATTGGTCTTCCTTGGAACAGTGGGGTATTACAGAAAGTTTGTGCCTTACTACACACTATAGCCAAGCCCCTGACTGATCTGACTAAAACAAGACTAACCCGAATTTGCCATAATGTGGAGCTGCCTTCTAAAAAGACAGCATTAGCTACCGATCCAGTACTAGTTGCGCCTGATTACCAGCAAAGATTTTTGGTACAGACTGATGCTTCAGCATATGGCATTGGGGCTGTACTTAGTCAAGTAAATAGCAGAGGGGAGGAGCACCCCATTGTGTACCTGAGTCATAAGCTCTTTGACAGAGAGGTAGGTTATGCCACTATTGAAAAAGAATGTTTGGCCTTAGTGTGGGCCCTTAAGAAACTGCACCCATATCTGTGTGTACGAGACTTTACTGTCATCACAGATCACAATCCAATGGTCTAGCTTAAAAGAGTCTCAAGAGAGAATGGAAAGCTACTCTGGTGGAGTCTGTCCTTGCAGATGTACAACTTCATCATACAGCACCAGAAGGGCAGTGAATATGGTAATGCTGATAGACTCTCCAGAAAGGAAAAACCAGAACCACCCTGACACTGGACTGTCAAGACCCGACCAGCGGTCTGTAGAGGCCACAGTCCGGGGTCTCTCTCTTAAGGAGGGAGGTGTGACAAAAAAGTGGATTTTAAACCTGTAAACTGTATTGATTATTTCTCTAGTTTGGCCAGCTGGTGGTGCATGTTTATGTTTAAAACTGTTACAGAGAAATAACTGTTCCTTCTTTAGTTTAACAGAGAAGAAGTTAACCCGCAGTGATGTTGCCAGCTACTGTTAAAATTTGCTGTTCTGGGCTCTGATTGGCCTAGGAGCTCAAATTCAGCCAGGATGTACTGGCTTTTTCTCCAGTCTTAGCCAGGGAGAAGAGAGAGAAAGATATCTTTGCTGAGGCCCTGTGAACAGTTATATTTGATAACTTGTGAGCAGCTATATGTCCTGAACGCCCCATGTACTATTTAGATAGTAAACAAATATTGTGTTATAATTGATCCATATTTCAGGTACCTGTTATTATTTTGCTGATAGCACCTTTTCTATTCACTGATCTATTTTTTCATGACAATAAACAGTTTTAGTTCATTGCCTCAGCTTGTCTGGACTAAGAATCCTGGTGGTTTCTGTGTTGGGTCTGTGAATGCTTTTTAGGACCTGTGGGACCACTGGGAGTGTGGCCTCAGTAACTTAGAAATCACTGGGGATAGTTTGAGAGTGGGAGACTCACCTAGAGGGACCCAGTTGGTGAGAGGAGGGTGCTAGTGTAAAGCACAAGTGGCAGGTGCAGGCGGACCTGAGCTGTTCTGGGGATTGACCATCTAACTGGCTGTGGGATAGCCCCAGGCGGGTGGCTAGACATTTCGTGACATAAAGACACCGAGATTACCTATTTAACTCTAAGTCAATCTTTCCCCAAGTTTAAAAGCAATTTCCCATCAAATAACTTACCAGTGAAATCTGTCCTGCTCTGGAAGTCCTCTCAAAGTACCTCTGCTGGCTACCAATATCAGTTTGAATCTCTTATAAAATTCTAATTTTTGTATACTGGGGTGTAAATCTCAATAAATCACCTAAATTTAGGTGCCAGGATGTCATTCATTTACCATTATAGCATGGAGTCTATAATGGTAAATGAATATGCAGTTGCTGTTATAGAATACTAGTATAAGTCTGCAGTTATGTGGTTAACTTTAGGCACAGCACTTACATGTAAATGCTCATGCTTAACTGTAGGCAGTTAGAAGTGTAACTGCATGTTTTCAATAATCCATATGCATAACTGCCAGCCATACCTTGATCTACCCAAGGCCCTCTTGCAGTTATGCACTTCGGAATTTGCATGTTCAATTTATAGAATCCTGACTAGGGGCAGTTACATGCATAAAACAAATATACTTACCTGTAGCAGGTATTCTCTGAGGACAGCAGGCCTTATATTCTCACAGATGAATAACTTGGGCCCATGTTGCCAGTCCTTAGCTTGTAACAAGCTAAAAATAGGTCTTAGAGCATGAGACATGCTCCACTGTGCATGTGCAAGTGCCTTCCTGCCTGCTGTGAGAGCGCGGGACCAGTAGTCTAATATAAAGCATGTAAAAAAAAGGAGACAACTCCAAGGAGAGGTAGGAGGGTATGTGAGACTATAAACCCTGCTGTCCTCAGAGAATACCTGCTACAGGAAAGTATCTTCGTTTTCTCTGAGTACAAGCAGGCCTATAATTCTCATAGATGGGAATCCCTAGCTGCCAGGCTCACCAAAAACAACAACCAGTGGCCAATTGAACTTCACAACAGTGAGGGCAAAAAAGTAATTAACCTGAAACTATATACAATCTGAGTGAGAATGCAGCCTGGAATAGAACAAAATGGGCCTAGGAGGGTGGACTTGGACTCTAGACCCCAATCTAATTCTGCAGAACTGTCTGACCAATTTGTGTCGAAAGATGGGCGTCCTTCTCTTTCGAAAATAAACCTGATAGGCACCTACATGTGCCCAGTGCACCCCAATTCAGAACTACTGCCTGGATACCACGTGGCCTGGGTGGTAATTTCATTTTTACTTGATCCACCTGGATACATTGTGGCCTGAGCAGTAATTTTATTTTTTATGCGTGTCCACTATGCATGCCAGAAAATATATTTTATTTTCCAGCGTGCAGTGCTAACCAGGCGGTAATCGACATTATACGTGTGCAGACGATTACTGCTTGGTTAATGTGTGAGACCTTACCATTAAGTGAATGGGTGGAGGTAAGGTCTCAGGCCCAAAATGGACGCATGCCAATTTTTATTTTGCCACATGATCATTTTCGGCAAAAAAATACTTTTTTTGCAGGCGCGCTGAAAAATGGACCTGCACATTCCAAATACACACGTCTACAACACACAGGCCATTTTTCAGCACACTTTAGTAAAAGGACCCCTTACTTTTTACATTTGCCACCAGTGGTACATGTTTACATTACTCTTTACATCCACACCATATTGTTATACTGACGCTTCATTTTTCTTCACTGCAGTAGGCAAGCGACTTTCTAATTGTAACTTTTACAATATATTTCTCTTTATTGTAGCATACAAGCAACCTTCTTAATCACCCTAGCTCTCAATTTTTTACCTTATAAGATTTTTATCTCTCTCTCTCTCTTTTGCTTTAATGAGGGAAGCTACATATGAGAGTTTTACTGCGTTTTTAGTGCTCCATGTTATACATGTCTAGTGACAGCTGCACGGTTGGAATTACTTTGACAGCGCTTTCTAAGTGTTTTTATATCATTACTGTTTATAAATAGCTGTATGTTCCAAATGATTTTCAAAGTGTATTTCTTAACATGACTTCCCAGTAAATGTTTTTTAGTGTACATATACAGTGAAACACTTTAACTCGCTTAGGTTTTTTTCCCAAACATTTCCCATATGTCCAATAGTACATTATTGTATCGTACAATATACACAGCAAGCTACATTGTCTCTCATCATACAGAACACTGCTATATTTTCCCTTTGCGCTTACTGTGGAAGATTAACTATATATTCAGGCATTTGCAAACAGTGGCTCAGGACTACCATACCGGTGATAGTATGGCGGAGGTGGTCCCTCTTCACAAAAGTGGTGATAGGGAAGAAGCTGGAAACTACAGGCCGGTAAGCCTCACTTCGATTATTGGAAAAGTAATGGAAGCGATGCTGAAGGAAAGGATAGTGAATTTCCTGGAAGCCAATAAGTTGCAAGATCCGAGACAACATGGTTTTACCAAAGGGAAATTGTGCCAAACGAATCTCATTGAATTCTTTGATTGGGTGACAGGAGAATTGAATCAGGGACGAGCTATAGACATAATCTACTTAGATTTCAGCAAAGCTTTTGACACAGTTCCCCACAGGAGGCTCTTAAATAAACTGGATGGGCTGAAGATAGGACCCGAAGTGGTGAACTGGATTAGGAACTGGTTGATGGACAGACGCCAGAGGGTGGTGGTGAATGGAATTCGCTCGGAGGAGGGAAAGGTGAGTAGTGGTGTGCCTCAAGGATCGGTGCTGGGACCGATTCTGTTCAATATATTTGTGAGTGACATTGCTGAAGGGTTAGAAGGTAATGTTTGCCTATTTGCGGATGATACTAAGATCTGTAACAGAGTGGACACCTGGGAGGGAGTGGAAAACATGAAAAAGGATCTGAGGAAGCTAGAAGAATGGTCTAAGGTTTGGCAATTAAAATTCAATGCGAAGAAATGCAAAGTAATGCACTTAGGGAATAGAAATCCTCGGAAGACGTATGTGTTAGGCGAGGAAAATCTGATAGGTACAGACGGGGAGAGGGATCTTGGGGTGATAGTGTCTGAGGATCTGAAGGCGACGAAACAGTGTGACAAGGCGGTGGCCGTAGCTAGAAGGTTGTTAGGCTCTATAGAGAGAGGTGTGACCAGCAGAAGAAAGGGGGTATTGATACCCCTGAATAAGTCGTTGGTGAGGCCCCACCTAGAGTATTGTGTTCAGTTTTGGAGGCTGTACCTTGCGAAGGATGTAAAAAGAATTGAAGCAGTGCAAAGAAAAGCTACGAGAATGGTAAGGGATTTGCGTTACAAGACGTATGAGGAGAGACTTGATGACCTGAACATGTATACTCTAGAAGAAAGGAGAAACAGGGGTGATATGATACAGACGTTCAAATATTTGAAAAGTATTAATCCGCAAACGAACCTTTTCCGGAGATGCGAAGGAGATGCGAAGAGGACATGAAATGAGATTGAAGGGGGGAAGACTCAAGAAAAATGTCAGGAAGTATTTTTTCACGGAGAGAGTAGTGGATGCTTGGAATGCCCTCCCGCGGGAGGTGGTGAAAATGAAAACGGTAACGGAATTCAAACATGCATGGGATAAGCATAAAGGAATCCTGTGCAGAAGGAATGGATCCTCAGGAGCTTAGTCGAGATCGGGTGGCAGAGCCGGTGGTGGGAGGCGGGGATAGTGCTGAGCAGACTTATACGGTCTGTGCCAGAGCCGGTGGTGGGAGGCGGGACTGGTGGTTGGGAGGCGGGGATAGTGCTAGGCAGACTTATACGGTCTGTGCCAGAGCCTGTGGTGGGAGGCGGGACTGGTGGTTGGGAAGCGGGGATAGTGCTGGGCAGACTTACACGGTCTGTGCCCTAAAAAAGGACAGGTACAAATCAAGGTAAGTATATACAAAAGTAGCACATATGATTTTATCTTGTTGGGCAGACTGGATAGACCATACAGGTCTTTTTCTGCTGTCATCTACTATGTTACTATATGTATTATCAATATATCACCACTGCAGTCTTCATTCTGTCATTTTTTTGTCATGTCAGAAAGTATTTATTCACACTTTATCACCACTCTTTATCATATCATTTACACATACCAATGATAATGGTTTTTTTTTCCAGTGCAGGATTGCTTTATTACATTTTAGTCCATTTATTCACACTTTATCATACTCACGTATATGCTGAAATGTGGTACCTTGTTGAGACAATTTAACTAAACACCTATAATTTCATTTTGGAGTTCTGAGTCTGTTTTTGAAGTACCTGATCCAGTTCCCACTCCTTGTTCTTTGACTTTGTCCACTGCTTGGGACTTTTGAGTTCTTTCCACTTTTTGTGGGGTTTTTTTGCAGAACATGTGAAAAGCCATGATGAGATAGACCAAGGTATATAGAATCCAGAATTTTGTCTCCAACGGTGGCCAATCTAGATCAAAAGAGCCAGGTAGAACCTAAAAAGAATTTCATAATTTTCAAGAATGAACAATGGCTCTCCAAATTCTACCTGGACAAACATATTTATGGACTTTTCTCCAAGAAGCTGTCCATTCCTCTTTTGAATCCCACTATGCTGGTCATCTTGACCACATCCTCCTGCAAGAGCTTCTTAGCTTAGGCGTGCTTTTATTAAAGCTTAGTATGCTCTAATTGAATTAGTGCACGCTAAATGCTAAGAAGCCCATAGGTAAAAAATAGGGTTCTTAGCATTTTGTTCTACTTCCTCTCACCAGAGTGATTAGCATGCAGTCTAAACCAGAGAAGAGAACAACACTAGGATAAGTCTTATAACTCTTGAACCAAAATCTTATGGTGCAATGATTGTTCTTGGATTGCTTCATTTGCACATATTAAAATAATTTCTACCATCATTCACGATACCATCTAAATTACCCCCGTTTACTAAGCTGTGCTAGTGGCTGCTGTGTGGTAATGCCTACACAACCCATTCACTTTGAATAGGCTGTGTTGGCATTGCCACGTGGCTTAGTAAACAGAGGGTTTAGAAAATAAAAATATTTTGTAACAGCATTCTAGTTCTCATTAATGGTTAAAATCTTTATTTAGATTCCTTTTCCTTTTGATAACTTTGAGTTCTCTGAAAGTGCTTCATTAAATTGTATACCTCTGCCTTGAGGAGATTTGGTCTGAGATAAATGACCATTGACTATACCACTGGGTAATTAGCAGGAGAATCGCAGAATCAAGAATATTGGGGTGCAAATTACAGAGATATGTAGACAGCACATGGCAGTAGACTCAGAAGGTCTCTTATTTGGAATCCTCCTGAAGTAAGGATAACTCTTAAAAGTTTGTCAAAGATACATTAAATTAATCCAATAAAAATAAATCATCCATAAATTGGTTGTTTACCCTTATTTCCATATTCCTAAGTGAATTAACAGGTTAATCACAATTCTCTGCACGAGTGTTTTTTTAGGACATGTGAACTGAAATTGTTATCTGGGGCTTATTTCTGTGACTTTGTGCATTTTTTTTATTTTTAATTTTGGGGGTATATCTCTGTGATTACAGTTTGTATTCAGAAGAACCACAGCTTTCCAATAATACTTGAATGTGGGCAAGATTTACAATGACCGTATGAAATCATCAATTTGTTTTCAGCATATTAAATAGGAAGGAGTGGTCTGCTTGTAGTTCATTCTAATATAACAGGGAATCTGCTTGGTAAACACAATCCTGGAAAAGTGCCACAATACAATGGGAAGAAGATGCTTTATGTTTTGTCCCATAGGGAGCTGCAGGTGTTGGTGTTTCTCTTCAGGTGTCAGTTTTACCCTGTTGTTGTCAGCATGTGGTAAGAAGACCATAACATGGTATTTGCTGGAGTCCTCTCCTCTCATGCCCTGTGCTCCATCTAAGTTGAGTGGGAGTCCTCCACCTATAGTTCTGTCAGAGTATGTGTGTGTGTGGGGGGGGAGAGCAATATTTCACTGTCACATTTTCAATAATGAGGAACAGTCAAACTGCAGGACTCCAGGGAACCTGCCTGTTCTTAATGATGGAAAACACAATATTGAAGCACTGCCCCCTCCCCCACTGGCACCAGTGCAGTTGGAGGACTCCCGCTCAGCTTAGAGAGAACAGTGGTCAAGCCTCTCCCCCATGTGAGGATGTGGACAAACCCACTGTGTGATATGGATGACCCTCAATGTGAAAACTGTAAGCGTGCTGTAGCATAGTGGACACACTCATTATAAATTACTATTAACCAGCCAATATTCATCTGGTGACAGTCAGAGTTTTTATGTCCACTAGGGGTTGTATTCCAGGATAGTGAATTCTGAGCCTTGTCCAGTCACCAGCATCGAATATCTGGTTATAGGCTGTTTGCTAAACTTATGAGATTAAGTGGTTCAATATTCAGCCCTTGACTGCATAAGCCAAATCGCTTAAAGATAGGACTGCTATTTATGTGGCCCAATTTAAGTGGCTTAATTTTGCGGTCAAGGGCTGAATATTGCCACTTAACTGCATAGGTGCTGACTCTACCCTAGAACGCCCGTGAGTTAGCCAGTTTTGAGTTCAGCTTTAGCTGTGAAGATTAGGTGGCAGTTACAAGTTAAGGGCTCCTTTTACTAAGTGGTACTGAGGCCCCCTTTTACCACCTGCAGTAAAAGGGGGCCTTAGCGCGCGAGTAAAACATGCTCTGAAGCCAACGCAGGCCCCCTTTTGCCGCAGCTTGGTAAAAGGGACCTTAATGTTGTGAATATTCACAGTTAGCCACCCACAGGAAATTTAAGTGGGCAGGAGCCTCTCCTGCATGCTTCAATTGTTTTGAATATTGGCCGGCAAGCATTTAAATTTTTCCATGAAGAACTATAAAATGTATTCAGTTTCCTGGTAATGAGATAAAATGGATAATCATTAATAACTATCCCTATGGCATTTGCAGTTGAGAGTGCTGTGGGTACAGCTGCAGTTTATACCATCCATGGAGAAGACAGGCAGGACTGAAATGTGTATAGGTTATATAAAAAAAAACTTTCTGTACCTCTTAGCAGAGCAAAGAGAAAAAAGTTGTGTTTGAAAGAAAAACCTCCATTTTTTATAGAAAAGTTAGAAAAACACATATCTACCACAACAAACAATTAATCAATCTTTGTTTGTGCCTCAGGTTGATAGGACTCAGCACTGTGGGTGCTGAGCACACTCAATTACTGAGCAAACTCCTTCAATGTGGCTATGGAGGAGTAGTTTGTATTGTGTTTGGCACATCCAATCATTTCAAAATGTTGGTGACTGTGCTATGGTGGTACTTCCTAACCACTGTCACTGAATGAAGTCCTGTAGATTCCCTGCCAGTCTTGGTTACTCAAGACAGGGTATACTGACAGAAATATTTTATTCCAAGGCCATGGAAGAAGGGCTAAGCTTGAGAAAGGGAAATTGGACTTCATATACCACCTTTCTGTGGTTTTTACAACTATATTCAAAGCGGTTTACTTAGTATATTCAGGTACTTACTTGTACCAGGGGTAATGGAGGGTTAAATGACTTGCCCAGAGTCACAAGGAGCTGCAGTGGGAATCAAATTCAGTTCCCTAGGATCAAAGTCCACTGCACTAATCACTAGGCTACTCCTCCACTCCACAGAGAAGATTCTGGGTGATGTGAATGATGGTTCTATGATGACAGTTACATGTTCCTGCTGTGGGAGCTGGAATAGATCATGATTAAGGGCAGATAAATATGAAGATTTAAAGTGATTTCACAAGGACAATCAAATTAGCCCTACTGTTTTCTAAGCCATGCGCTAATGCTAACACAGCCCATCATTTTGAATGAGCTGTGTCAGCATTGCCACGTGGCTTAGTAAACGGGGGAGGGGGGGGGGGTTAAAATAAGAAAGGAAAAAGTAGTACATATATACAGCGGGCAATATTCATAAGAACATTAGAACAGCCATACTGGGTCAGACCAGTGGTCCATTCAGCCCAGTATCCTGCTTCCAACAGTAGCCAATCCAGGTTACAAGTATCTGGAAGAAACCCTACTAGTAACAACAGTTCATCTTACTAATCCCAAGGAAAGCAGTGGCTTCCCCCATGTTCATCTCATTAGCAGGCTATGGACTTTTTCTCCAGGAACGTATCTAAACCTTTTTTAAACCCAGATACACTAACTGCCTTTACCACATCCTCCAGCAACAAGTTTCAGAGTTTAACTATTCTTTGAGTGAAAAAATATATCCTCCTATTTGTTTTAAAGGTATTTTCATGCAATTTCATTGAGTGTCCCCTAGTCTTTATACTTTCTGAATGACAAAAAATCCAATTCACCTCCGCCCGTTCCACTCCACTCAGGATTTTGTAGACCTCAATCATATCCCCCCTCAGCCATCTTTTTTCCAAGCTAAAGAGCCCTAACCTCTTTAGCCTTTCTTCATATGGTAGAAGTTCCATCCCATCTATCATTTTGGTTGCTCTTCTTTGAGCGTTTTCTAATTCCGCTATATGTTTTTGAGATACAGTGACCAGAATTGATCACAATTCTCAAGGTGAGGTCACACCATGGAGTGATACAGAGGTATTATAATATTTTTGGTCTTATTTTGCATCACTTTCCTAATGATTCCTAGCATCCTGTTTGCTTTTTTGGCTGCCACCACACACTGGGCAGAAGATTTTAGTGTATTATCTACAATGACACCTAGATCTTTTTCTTGAGTGCTGACTCCTAAAGTGGACCCTAGTATTAGATAACTGTAGTTCAAATTATTCTTCCCAATGCGCATCACTTTGCATTTGTCTACATTAAATTTCATCTGCCAATTGGATGCCCAATCTTCCTGTCTCCTAAGGTCTTCCTGCAATTCTTCACAATGGCACGCGTTTTGACAACTTTGAATAGTTTTGAGTCATCAGCAAATTTAATCACCTCACTCGTCATTCCAATTTTCAGATCATTTATATGTTAAATAGCACCAATCCCAGAACAAATCTCTGTAGTACTCCACTATTTACCCTCCTCCATTGAGAACAATGGCCATTTAATCCTACCCTCTGTCTTCTCTCCAATAACCGATTCCTAATCCACAACTGAACGTTGCCTCCTATGCCATGACTTTAATTTTCTCAGGAGTTTCTCGTGAGAAACTTTGTCAAAAGCTTTCTGAAAATCTAGATACACTACATCAACCGGCTCACCTTTATCCACATGTTTATTCACGCCTTCAACGAAAGCTGAGTCCATGCTGACTTTGTCCCATTAAACCATGATCTGTAATTGTCTACTTGTTCTGTAACTTTATTCTTTATAATAGTTTCCACTATTTTGCCCGACATTGAAGTCAGTCTTACCGGTCTGTAATTACTCAGATCACACATGGAATCTTTTTTAAAAATCAGTGTCACATTGGCCACCCTCCAGTCCTCAAGTACTATAGATAACTTTAATGATGGATTACAGATCACTAGCAGCAGATCAGCAATTTCATGTTCGAGTTCTTTCAATACCCTGGAGTATATATCATCTGGTCTAGGTGATTTATCAGTCTTTAACTTGTCAATTTGGCTCAGTGCATCTTCCAAGTTCACTGAGATATCTTTCCTCTGCATCGTCACCCCTGAAAACCATTTCCACTGGTACATGTAGATCTCTTAGAGCTTCTTCCGTAAAGACCAAAGCAAAGAATTCATTCAATCTTTCTGCTATGGCTTTGTCCTCCCTGAGCGCTCCTTTTACTGCTTCCTGATACTACTACTACTATTACTACTATTTAGCATTTATATAGCGCTACAAAGCGTACGCAGCGCTGAACTAACCCCTTGCAGGCTTCCTGTTTCTGATATACCTGAAAAAAGTGTTACTATGAGTTTTCATCTCTGCAGCACATGGCTGTTTCAGAAAGGGGCCCTTTTACTAAGCTGTGGTATAAGGGGGTCTGCGCTAGCATCAGCATATATTTTTGATGTATGCTGAGGTCCTCTATTACTGCAGGGGGTAAAAGGCTATCCTTTTTTGAGGAAAAGAAATGGCTGTAAGGTAAATGAAACATTTACCAGTTCGGTGGGGGGGGGGGGGGGGGGACACCTTACTGCCACCCATTCAGATGGTGGTAAAGTATCCCACGCTAACCCGGCAGTAACTGAGCAGCACACGGCACTGCCCAATTATTGCTGGTTAAGTTCTGGCACTACAAAAATAGTTCATATTTTTGTAGCACTGGAAATGGCATGCACTAGGGGTAGGAACTACTGCCAGGTTCCTGCGATAGCCCAGTGGTAGTTCCAGATTGGCATGTGATAAGCCCATGGTGGTCTTACCGCTGCTTAGTAAAAGGGCCCCTAAGATAGGCAAATGAGTTATATACTTATCTTTATAGCTTGATGTTTGGTAGCCCTGAATATATGGTCTCCAATTTGAGTTAGATGTCAAGGCTGCTATTTGTGTGGTCCTACAAAAGAGATAAAATGTATCATGAGAGTGGGTGAATCACTGCTACGTGGGTAATTTATTTGGCACATCCCTAGGTCTACTTTTCCTCTTTTTCTTATATTAGTAACTTTTGGCCACACATCCAGTTTGAATTTTCAAATCAAAGGACTTATGTAGACAGGGGTGTGCTGGTAAATTTTTAACAATGGGTTCTCTCTCCGGGCATAGCCGGCCCTGAAATTTTTTTTTTTTTTTTTTTTTGGGGGGGGGGGGGGGGGAATACATGCCTCTCTCTCCTTTCCCTTGTGCGGGCACGCTAGGCATACCTTTGCCGAGCCCCACCAGCCAATAAATGGACTGCCACCATTCTCTGCTGCTTGTTTCTGGCTCTGAGCAGCATAATGGAACCTTCTTGCGCTTGCATGAAAAGTCCCAGCCTGATGCTCAGAGTCAGAAACAAGGAGCAGGGAGCAGCAGCAGTCTATTTACTTGGCTAGTGGGGCCAGCATCACTGCCAGCAAAGTAAAAGAGAATTCAGGAGGGGGCCCAAGCCCACATTTTGGGAGTCAGTGGAGGAGTGGCCTAGTGGTTAGGGTGGTGGACTTTGGTCCTGAGGAACTGAGCTCGATTCCCACTTCAGGCACAGGCAGCTCCTTGTGACTCTGGGCAAGTCACTTAACCCTCCATTGCCACATGTAAGCCGCATTGAGCCTGCCATGAGTGGGAAAGCGCGGGGTACAAATGTAACAAAAAATAAAAATAAAGTAGCCATGGGGAGGCCTACTTTAACAACCGGCTCCCAAAATTCTTAAAAACTTAACAAATGGCTCTCGCGAGCCTGTGAGAGCCCGCTCCAGCACACCAGTGTATGTAGATAAATACCAGACAGTAATCCTATTAGTCCTTTTAAATATCCACCTCATAAAGCTTTACTGGGCTGTATTAATAAAATAATTTTTTTAAAGAATATCTCAATACAAAAAAAGCAGTCTGTGCTCCTTCCTGGTTAGAACATGATCACATCACGAATCAATGGACAGCAAGCAGACCATGAACAACCCAACAACAGAGAGAGGTTTTTGTACGGGTCTGTATCACTGTGACATCCTAGCAGAGCTGCCCCACTGTGCACAGTAATAATCTGCAGGATCCTCAGCTTGAACTCCACTGATTGTGAGAGTGTAATCACTTCCAGATCCACTGCCACTGAACCGTTCTGGGGTCCCAGTGAAGCGTACAGAATCCTTATAGATGAGAAGCTTGGGAGTCTGCCCAGATTTCTGCTGATACCAGGAAAGATATTTATCTGAATTGCCTGTACAGATGATGGTGACTGTGTCCCCACTGGACACAGTTAAGAATTCTGGAGACTGAATCAGTTCACTCTGCCCCGTACAAACTGGAAAGAGAAAGAAAATCCAAGGACATGAAAATGACTGTATTGTATGAAAGATTAAAGCCTGGAAATAACATTTCTATTTAAGCAGAACTAGATTAGCTTGTAGGATTAAACGATGTATTAAAGGAAAATGTTGTAATAAACATATTCATAGACTCTTCTAAGAATGTTACTATTTAAATGTTATTTTATTTCATTATAACCTGGAATCCATAAATGTAACATCCAGATAAATTGAGTCAGTAGCATCATCTTCATTATTCTGTACTTGGAGCTTCTCAATTATAAACCTTCATGTGCTAAATGAAACTTTTTATAATTTCACAGAGCACTGAGAATAGACACCTGCAGTGGAATATGCAAAACGTATGGTCTATGTAAATTTAAATCCCAGGCAGGCAGCTGTTGGCAATATAGAGCAACCACCCTTGTTTCAGTTTCTACATCGGCTGCCAATTGTAGCATACATTAATTTGAAATAATATGCCTTTCCTTCAAAATACTACATGACCTCATTTCTCGCTAGTTGTTAAGTTGTTTAATAATACAATCTGCTCTTCTTCCACCTGTGTGTAATTGTTAGGATGTAGCATGATATAAGTTTAATTGTGAGAGTTATTAATTTTGCTGCATCAGATCTAAATCATATAAAATATACAGCTTCAAAGACACTACCCCCCCCCCCCCCCCCCCCCACCTTTCCTCTGGAAAACTACTAGCTGGGTGGTTACCTAAGACCATCAACACCTATCCAAAGAATCAATCACAGAACAAAAGACAGTGAAACTCCACCTATTACTCAGACTCAGAAAAGCCCATCAGACAAAAGAAGCTCAATCACCCTCAGACAATGGACCAGCAGATGTTCCTTTCAAAGACAGCTATCTCAAGAGACTGCAGTAACAAAAGACTACACCTCCACCTATTTTCAGACAAAGACTAAGAGGCAGATGCACTAAAGCTAAATGAGCCTTTAATGACTCTCCAATGAGGAAAATTTGATCCGTTGCATGCATCAAAGGGCTTTTACCGAGGAAGCCAGCAGCTAACGAAAACGGAATGGAGATGAGCAATTAGTGTGAAAACCCCATTGAAACGACATGCACTAACCTTTTCCGATTGCCTTTACGCAGGAAAAAGGCAGGAAAACTAACGAGAGGTCTGGACCACTCGTTAGGTCAGCTCTGTGGCAGGAAAAATCATTAAGAGAAAAAATAAACAAACTTTGAGCCAATCCCAGCGCATTAGCAGAGCTAAAAGCGCTGTGATTGGTCCAAAGGACGTCAGAAAAACAAAAATAAATAAAAATAAAAAAAGGATCGGGAGGGGGCAAGGGCGCTCATCAGGAGCGTCCTGTACGGACGGCCTTGCCCCCCCCCCCCGCTGCTCCCCACTTTCCGCCGCTCCCCCCACCCCGAAAAAGCAAAATTCGAGCAGCCCCTGCCCCCCTCCCTTCCTCACTACTCTCTCACCTCAGCTCCGCCTCCCGACATCCTCCGTCCTGTGCCCCGCCCCCTTTTGGGGTCGTCGCCGCCATTCCCCTCTTCCATCGGGCCCCCCTCCCTCTTACCGGGCCCGTGCAGCGCCTCTCTCCTCTGTCCGAAGGCGCTGCACGGGCAAGAAGAAAGCTGATGGCTGCCTTCGCCCAGCTTCGATGGCGCATCTTTCTCCTGCTGGGCCCGCCCCTGTCTGACGTCAGGACCTACGTAGGTTACTGACGTCAGACAGGGGCGGGCCCAGCAGGAGAAAGACGCGCCATCGAAGCTGGGCGAAGGCAGCCATCAGCTTTCTTCTTGCCCGTGCTGCGCCTTCGGACAGAGGAGAGAGGCGCTGCACGGGCCCGGTAAGAGGGAGGGGGGCCCGATGGAAGAGGGGAATGGCGGCGACGACCCCAAAAGGGGGCGGGGCACAGGACGGAGGATGTCGGGAGGCGGAGCTGAGGTGACAGAGTAGTGAGGAAGGGAGGGGGACCGGGGCAGCTAGCATTTTGCTTTTTCGGGGTGGGGGGAGCGGCGGAAAGTGGCGAGCAGCGGGGGGGGGGGGCAAGGCCGTCCGTACAGGACGCTCCTGATGAGCGCCCTTGCCCCCTCCCGACCCTTTTTTTTAATTTTTGTTTTGATTTGATTTGGGAGCCATGTGCTTGTGATTTGACTGTGTTTTGACTGTTTGTGGCATGCGCAGAGCAGCTAACATAACGCTTGGCTGCTCTGCGCATGATTTGGGGGCCGATTAACGATGTGTATTGTGATTCTTTGATACATTGTACGTTTCTATACTGATCTGAGCATGTGTGACTTTTTTTTTTGGTGCATTCTTCGTTTTTTAAAAATCGTTAGGGCCTTTAACGATTTTGATTTTTTTACGTTTGCTTGATGCATCTACCCCTAAGCCCATCTAAGCTCAATCACTCTCAGACAATGGATTAGCAGATGTCCAGGCAGGCCTTCAATATACCCGTCCAGACCCAAATCCATATACCCCCCCAGACCCAAAGACAGCCACAGCTAAGCCTGTGTCAGCTGTGATAAAAGTATCACAGTCTCAACCTCTAGCAGGAGGTTTCACTCAAACTATTAGCTCCCAACCCTTATCACAGACAGATATGGAAGTGATAGCTAAGCAGGTAGGCAAGATAGACCCCAATAATTTTCCCCATGCTTGTATTGTGCTATGGAAATTAGAGCAGGAAGAGAAGCTTGATGCAGAGGAATTGATTAAGATTATTCGTCTCTGTATTAAACCTGAATATGCAGAGCAAATGGAAAAAGCTATTAGCTTGGCTAAACAGATAAGCTTTTCCTTACTTAATTTGGCAACAGCTGCTTGTGTCTCTTTTGGCACGAGAATGTTTAAAGCCCAAAGTGCTGTTATCCAACAGGGTAAGAATGAGAGTACTGAAGATTATGTTAGAAAAGCCATCCTATTACTGGTGATGACTGGACTAGCTGAGGGGAGAGATTCAAGAGGGCAGATACCAAAAGATCTTTTAGATGTGCATATAGATACTGAGGATCTCAGGGAAATTTGTCAGGGCATGCATCCTGCTATTGCAAGAGCTTTATGCTCGTGGGCCCCAGGTGAGCCGACTTCTGCAAGAGAGTTGTGTGTGAAGGCAATGAATGTCCAAAAATATCAGCCTTATGCATCACACCCAGTGGCAGCAGCTGGACCCGTTTTATACCCTGATTTAGCTCCATACCAAGAACAGGCCCCCCAGGCCCCCTCACAGCATCCAAGACCAGTCCTTTATCCTGATTTAACTCCATACCAAGAGCAGGCCCCCCAGGCCCCCTCACAGCATCCAAAACCCCAGTGCATAGGAACACAGCCTGCTCTGTATTCTGATTTAGGCACTCATAAAGGTGAGCCTCCAATTAAGTATTCAGCTCCTCAGCACACATTTGTGCAACCTATTCTGCAGTCTAATTTCAATACTCATGAAAGCAGGCCCTCAACTAAATATTCAGCTCCTCAACACATAGATGCACCACCTGGGCTGCATTCTGGCCTAGGCTCTCATAAAGGTAAATCTTTAATAGAGAGATCAGCTTCTCAGTATGTAGCTACTGAAAACCGCAAGCAAGCATTTGACATTTTGAAATCTCATGGTGAGAATCTTTCATATTGGGAGAACAAACCCACTAGTGTCCTCACAGCAAGAGCCTTACAGATAGCTACCCAGAAATCTTATAAAAAGAGAAATCTGCCACCAGATAAGCAGGAACCTATAACTGGAAGTCCTACTGTAACAGATACTGACTTTCTCTCAGCCCTTCCTGCAATGTTTGATGAAACATGAGGAAACGCGTCCAGCCTGGACTGGACTTCTCCACAGCAGGATCCACTCTGCAGATGGCAGTGGGATCCAGGTGGTTGATTTTTGGTATAGGTTGGACAGGAATATAGGAAAAAGGTTTGCACTGAAGTACCCTTATAATATTGTTTAAGATTTAAAATGTCTCTTTGTAATAAGTAACTCCCACTTGAACTGAAACTGAAGAACTGTTGAACCTTGATTGAATTAACAAGATATGCTTATTATTATAGAATGAACTAAAGCCTGTCTGCACACTGCTTGAATACTATGGTCTAAGATTATAGGAAGGAACTTTGGAGCAGGAGAGGGATCCCCCACCAGAACCAGCCATGTGACTTGCTATATTAATGTGAAAGTGTCTTTTTCTTTTTCTTTCAGAGTTCAAGCTTTAAATTTAGGATTTTTTATGGGGCTAGGAATTGATACATACAGTGGGGGAAATAAGTATTTGATCCCTTGCTGATTTTGTAAGTTTGCCCACTGACAAAGACATGAGCAGCCCATAATTGAAGGGTAGGTTATTGGTAACAGTGAGAGATAGCACATCACAAATTAAATCCGGAAAATCACATTGTGGAAAGTATATGAATTTATTTGCATTCTGCAGAGGGAAATAAGTATTTAATCCCTCTGGCAAACAAGACCTAATACTTGGTGGCAAAACCCTTGTTGGCAAGCACAGCGGTCAGACGTCTTCTGTAGTTGATGATGAGGTTTGCACACATGTCAGGAGGAATTTTGGTCCACTCCTCTTTGCAGATCATCTCTAAATCATTAAGAGTTCTGGGCTGTCGCTTGGCAACTCGCAGCTTCAGCTCCCTCCATAAGTTTTCAATGGGATTAAGGTCTGGTGACTGGCTAGGCCACTCCATGACCCTAATATGCTTCTTCCTGAGCCACTCCTTTGTTGCCTTGGCTGTATGTTTTGGGTCATTGTCGTGCTGGAAGACCCAGCCACGACCCATTTTTAAGGCCCTGGCGGAGGGAAGGAGGTTGTCACTCAGAATTGTACGGTACATGGCCCCATCCATTCTCCCATTGATGCGGTGAAGTAGTCCTGTGCCCTTAGCAGAGAAACACCCCCAAAACATAACATTTCCACCTCCATGCTTGACAGTGGGGACGGTGTTCTTTGGGTCATAGGCAGCATTTCTCTTCCTCCAAACACGGCGAGTTGAGTTCATGCCAAAGAGCTCAATTTTTGTCTCATCTGACCACAGCACCTTCTCCCAATCACTCTCGGCATCATCCAGGTGTTCACTGGCAAACTTCAGACGGGCCGTCACATGTGCCTTCCGGAGCAGGGGACCTTGCGGGCACTGCAGGATTGCAATCCGTTATGTCGTAATGTGTTACCAATGGTTTTCGTGGTGACAGTGGTCCCAGCTGCCTTGAGATCATTGACAAGTTCCCCCCTTGTAGTTGTAGGCTGATTTCTAACCTTCCTCATGATCAAGGATACCCCACGAGGTGAGATTTTGCGTGGAGCCCCAGATCTTTGTCGATTGACAGTCATTTTGTACTTCTTCCATTTTCTTACTATGGCACCAACAGTTGTCTCCTTCTCGCCCAGCGTCTTACTGATGGTTTTGTAGCCCATTCCAGCCTTGTGCAGGTGTATGATCTTGTCCCTGACATCCTTAGACAGCTCCTTGCTCTTGGCCATTTTGTAGAGGTTAGAGTCTGACTGATTCACTGAGTCTGTGGACAGGTGTCTTTCATACAGGTGACCATTGCCGACAGCTGTCTGTCATGCAGGTAACGAGTTGATTTGGAGCATCTACCTGGTCTGTAGGGGCCAGATCTCTTACTGGTTGGTGGGGGATCAAATACTTATTTCCCTCTGCAGAATGCAAATAAATTCATATACTTTCCACAATGTGATTTTCCGGATTTAATTTGTGATGTGCTATCTCTCACTGTTACCAATAACCTACCCTTCAATTATGGGCTGCTCATGTCTTTGTCAGTGGGCAAACTTACAAAATCAGCAAGGGATCAAATACTTATTTCCCCCACTGTACATGGCTATCTCAGATACATTTTAAAATAAACAAATCTGTGCCTTTTCTACTTATGAGATAGTGATACCATGTATAATTTTTGCTTATTATTGCGCATAAGAAGTACTTCTCAACGAATGAAACTGCTTTGGTAATCCAAATTGGATGCCGCATATGCTGCTTTTGTGTTTATTTGCAGGTTAAGCCCAATCCTGAATCCGGATTGGACCGATCGGATACATAAGGCCTACTAGAGCTCTTTGTTTGTTTGTCATGTGGTCTCCATTTTTATCTGTTTGTTTTATCTTATGGTATACCCAAACAGCTATAACACCACAGACATTCCTAGACCCTCCCACTAGCAGCCCTTCCATTAGTTCAAATTATGCCATGTCCTTTTCCAAAACATGTTCTCACTGGTAGGCAAGCTATAATAATAAAAAATAAAAAGTGTTCACCATGATTCAAGCTATGGTATGAGTATAGCCCAGCTAAGGCTTGTCTTACCATTTTTATTAAGTTCTATGAATTGTTATTTAATGTCATGTAATTATATGTGTGTATTTAAAATTATGAAAAAAAAAGGTTTCTCTTTATCTGACCCTCCTGATACAATCAATATAGTGAATGTTTCTGATTACAGCCAGTACGCAAACAATGTCTCTCCCTGGAATGAAATATTGGCTGTGTGCAAAGCACAATTAGCATATCTTTTCTAAATTTTTTACAACATTAAACACATGGTTATTGTCTATTAATTTGCTACATTAAACACTGCTAAAGCAGATAAAAATTGTAACCTTTACCACACTCATTACACGTAAAGAGTTTCTCTCTGAAAAAAAAAAAAAATCTCTCTGAAAAGTATTTCATGGTACTATACCATGACTCTGTTTTTGTTTATTTGGTCAATGATTGATAGGAATAATTATTTTCCTTTTGTGTATTATTATGATAATTGCATACATATGTCTTTCTTATTTCTAATGAAACAGTAGTATAATAGCTCCACATTTACACTCTTGCTTATGTATTAGAACTATCTGTCCTTTTATCACTGCTGTGAATACCTCAGTTAGCCTCTGAGATAGAGAATATAGGGAAACCTTCACAGTGTCAGGAAACACTCATGGAAAACTACTAGCTAGGTGGTTACCTAAGACCATCAACACCTATCCAAAGAATCAATCACAGAACAAAAGACAGTGAAACTCCACCTATTACTCAGACTCAGAAAAGCCCATCAGACAAAAGAAGCTCAATCACCCTCAGACAATGGACCAGCAGATGTTCCTTTCAAAGACAGCTATCTCAAGAGACTGCAGTAACAAAAGACTACATCTCCACCTATTTTCAGACAAAGACTAAGCCCATCTAAGCTCAATCACTCTCAGACAATGGACTAGCAGATGTCCAGGCAGGAAGTCTTGTGATGTCATTGAGCATGTGACCTGTTGCCATGCTCCATCTCAAAGCCAGATGCCCAGGATTCAGCTATCCAGGAGCTTTCCAATTGGACCAAGGGCAACCACCTGACATGAGTCTAATGCCCAGTTCAGACACTTTAAAAAGCAGGGATTATTTCTTTAGAGAGAGAGGTCTTCCTGGCTGTTCCTGAGTTCCTGATGCTCCTGTCCTAGTCGCCGCTGTCCTGAATTGATTAAATCTAAAAGCAAGCTAGAATCCTGACTTCTCAAGCTGGACATCATATCTACCTTAAAAGAAACTGCTTCAAGCTCCATCAGACAGCAAATCTACAAAGAAACCTTTTGTTCCAGCAAGATTCTCATGCATCACTCTCCATAGCAGCCTCCATCAATGTGAGTTATCCAGCTTAATTTAAAATCAAACCTGTTATTTTGTAGCATACTTCCATTGGTAAACGATCCTTTCTAAATCTACCTCTCTATTGTAAACTTATTACCTTGCCTGTACTAGAAATAAACATTTTCTTTTAAAGTTAACTATCTGGCCTTTATATTGGGAAAAGCACATGTTCTCACATGTGCAAGCTCCAAATGCTCTGAGCACATGTTACCTTTTAAAGTTACACTGATAGCACATGTTCGCTTTTTTAAACTTAGTGCCATGCTTTGAGCACATGTTCCAAAACGTACAGGGCAGGTTAATGTAATTAATTCGAATTTAGTATATAAAATTCCCCTCTATTCTTACATGATTATTATTCTTAACAATTTACCTTTAATTGGAATAGAATAAGTATGTATAAGACTAGAGAATCGAATTAGAATTGGAATTACAATTGGAATATAAGAACATTTCATTTTGTAATTCTTTGCGACCACATGCTCTGAGTAATTCCCTCTGTTAATACATATTCTATTATTAACTAGAGAAATATTATTATTCGTTTCAAGGAAAAAAATTCAACTAGAAAACAACTATTTTTAGACCTTGTTCCAATCATATGGAATACCTTATCTGCAGAGGTGAGGGTGCATCACGATTACCTAAGGTTTATGAAACTTCTTAAAACTTTCCTCTTTCTGAAATATGATAATTATTGAGCCTTTAAAATATATGATGTTATTGTCTATTTTATTTTTCTGATTTCTTATAATTCTCTTTTCTTTTGTAAACCATCTTGGTTTAGGCACTACAATAAATATGCTGTTATCATTATTATTATCCGCATTACCAGCAACAGAGGTGACATTAACATAACTAGTAGTAATTGAAGGGCACAGACAGAATCTTTCCCCATCAGTAAAACTTATTTTATTACAATATTGTGCAGTATTTATACTAAGGGGCCGTGTTTTGTACAATAACAGAAGTATAACCCTTCTATAATCTTTTTTTTAATTTAATTAATCATTTTTACACGTGTAACATGTAAATTGTAATACATTGCATAACCTGGTCAATAATCCAAACAATTATACTATTTTTAGTTTACAAGTACACTCATTCATAAAAAGTAAGGACAGGTTATACAATTAATTAGACCACAATATAACTTCAGTGGGGGAAGTGATTTAGATAATAGGAGATCTCAAAAAAGAAAAAAAAATAGTCGTATATGGCCTGGCCTTATTCTACCCTTACTTCTATTAATAATCAGATAACATCAATTATTCTGCAAGTGTAATGGCTAATTTTTTCATCTCTAGAAACGCTTTAAGATGATCTGGTTCAAAAAAAGTATATTTTACACCCATATATTTTACCAGACATTTACATGGGTAAGCAAGTAAATACGTTGCCCCCAAAGCTCGAGTCTCTTCTCTATACAAAAGAAATATCTTTCTCCTATCCTGAGTTGTCTTGCAAACATCCGGATATATCCACAGTCTTTGACCACAAAAAGTTTTTAAAGCATTTTTAAAGTATAGCTTCAGCACAGCGTTCAAATCCTGTTCAAAAACAAATGATATCAAGAGAGTTCTGCGCTGTTCAATTTCAGATAACTCTAATATTAATGAAATATCCAATTGTTCTTGAGGATCCAAAGGTATATTCCCCGCTTCAGCTTTCTTGCCCCTATCTCCTGATTCAGCTTGCAAGGAAATTGGAAGATAATATATTCTGTTTAGAGGAGGAATAGCTGAATCTGGATATAGTAAAATTTCTTTTAGATATTTCTTGAACATTTCAATAGGGCTCATTTCTTTTGTCCAAGGAAAATTCAGTATTCTAAGATTCAGCCTTCTATTGAAGTTCTCAAATTGTTCAATTTTCTTATGTGTTACTATTTTATCTGTTACTAAAGATTCAGTCACTGACTTTAGGGATTTGACCTCTTGCTGAAGTGCTTCAGTTTGCAAGAGCGATTCCTGTTTAGTTTTTTTCAAGGGAATTAGTCAAAGAGTCAATTTTACTTACTAATAGAGAGGTCTCCCGAGCAGATTTTGTTGCTGTCTGGCTCAAGCCCTGTAGTGTCTTCCATATCATCTGCAGATTTATCTCCGCCAGAGGATTCCCCTCCAAAGAAGTTTCCTCAGCATTCGGGTAGGAGTTAGCGCCATCCGAGGTTTGGTCCAACACGACTTCCGTAGCAGACTTATCCTCCTCTCTCCGCCCCGAAGTCGCTGGTGGCGGAGGTCGATTATCTGGCAGAGAGAGTGATATTTCCAGATCCGAGGGAGTTGTGACTCCTCCCAAATCGGCATCGCCAGCCCTATTTCCAGGGATAGGCGTCGTGAATCGGTCCAGTGTTTGTTGGGACGGGGAGGAAGTTCGGGTCGCTGGCATCGAACCCTTAACTATCCCCTTCCTTTTGGTATGAGGCATTTGAGACTTGCAGGTAAAAGAAAAAGAAAACTAGGCTCCCAGCAAAACCGCCATGCTCGATCCACGACTGCTCAGGTCACCATCTTGCCACGCCCCCTCTCAGCTTCCCTTCTATAATCTTAAACCCTTGTACACACTGAGGGGTCCATTTTATTAAGCTGTGCTAAAAAATGACCAGTGCTATCACTAGCACAGGGCTTTCCTGTACACTGAGGCCACATTTTAGCGTGGCTGCAAAATGGCTGCATTTCCCAATTAATGGCCGAGTGCTAATTTCACCATTATCAAGTGAGCATTAGCATAAGCCAGGGGTTTCCAAGCTTTTTTGGCTCATGGCACCCTTAGAGGCATATTTTCAAAGCACTTTGGGAGGCTAAGTGCTTTGAAAATGAGCCTCTCTGTGTCCAAGGAATTTTTTGCGGCACCTCTCCAGCCACATGTGTTTCCGCACCCCCCCCCCCCCCCAGCCACGTGGGCTTCGAATCCCCCCCCCCCCCCACACACACACACTGCTTTGGTACATCCCACACATCTCTAGATTGATCTCTGGGACACTATAGAAGGAAAAATTAGTTCTTATCTGTTAATTATTTTTCTATTAGTCCCAACAGATCAATCCAGAGGCCTGTCCTTCTGCTCACTATTGCATCCTCTGTGTTCTCCATTTCAGGCTGTTCTCTTTGGTGACTGTGTTTCAGTTTCTTTATTAGGGGTATACAGTCACAAAAAAGAGGGAAAACAGCATACAAAAGCAACCAAACAAACAGAAAAAGTAAACACTGGGCCTTCAGGAATGAGAAAAATGCAATCCTTTATTAATGATGAATACCCGACACGGGCCGTGTTTCGGCGTACAAACGCCTGCATCAGGGGTCAAAAAGCTCTTCTAGGTCAGCTAATTAGCTAGTAGATAAAGATGGTAAACAATCAGGTTATATTCCCAGACAAGATTTAGACTAATAAATCAGCCTCCAGGTTGATGGAAATTCTTATTGTGGAGTAGATATGCCAGGGACTGTAAAAACAACACCTTCAGGCTCATGTGGTATGGGGGAAGATTCAGTCAGCTCCAGGGCCCTATATGCTCTTGTAATGGTATCAGTTTATTACTGAAATATGTAGCATATTTGCTGGATTATATATACACCAATATATTTGTGTATCTTTTAAAAATATATATTTGACACTGCAGCAGAGAAAATAGTCTCATTCCAAAAGCCCTCTTCCCTCTCCCTTTGGGGCCTCACCTTGCCTTTTCTCATTCCTTAAACAAAAGACTTAAGACTGCTTTAAAGTTTTAAATTGACTCTATTCCTCTGATCAACACAACAAAGATTGGACCTAACCAGAGGATGCAAGGAGACAGAGAGTCTGGAGAACTCATTGAAGACAAAGACTTCAGAGGGGAGACCATAAACAGGACATTTGCTTGTCAAAGGTATACCTGCCCCTCCCATCAGCTTTCAGACATGTGCATAAAGGAAGGACTTATAATGTGGTCATGTGAACAGACTACATTAACCATAATGCCTTGCAAAATATCCAAGACATGCACACACCATGCTTCTCTGCTAACATTATAAAAGGCCTGGAAACAGCCCAGCTCGCCCCTCTTGGAACCTGCCTTGCTCTTGGAACCTGCCTCCTCTTGGGACCTGTCTCCTCTTGGGACCTGCTGCTCTCTTTGGGGTCTGCTGATGCCTTGCTCCTGAAACATGTGCTCATCAACCAGCTGGACCACAGCATGCTTGTAACAAGGACTTGTAAGTTAACCTACCTGCTATTTTATGCACAGATTACCTGTAAAGATCTCTTAAAAACCTACCTCTCGTGTGCAATTGTATATTAAATCAATCTTTTTGAAGCTAAAAATACGGTCTCTTTGTGTTCTGAGTATACTTAATTTATTGCAATTATCACCTTTGGTGATTGGTGGAGAAATCAATATAAATACAGCACCTGCTCTTAAATTATAAGCAGTGGCGAGTTGCTCTAGAGCTATTTTCCCCAAATTAAATAATTTCTTGTAACACTCTGTGACCTCTCTTTCCTACTACACAGGTAGTCTCCGCTCACCACAGTGAAGAGAAATTCAGTCCTTGCTGTGGCTTATAATCTAATGCAAAGGCTAGAAGAAACTCCTGCACTTCGTTTACATGCAGGAGTTTCTTCTAGCATATCTACTCCACAATAAGAATTTCCATCAACCTGGAGGCTGATTTATTAGTCTAAATCTTGTCTGGGAATATAACCTGATTGTTTACCATCTTTATCTACTAGCTAATTAGCTGACCTAGAAGAGCTTTTTGACCCCTGATGCAGGCGTTTGTACGCCGAAACACGGCCCGTGTCGGGTATTCATCATTAATAAAGGATTGCATTTTTCTCATTCCTGAAGGCCCAGTGTTTACTTTTTCTGTTTGTTCAGTTTCTTTATTAAAAATATAATGATACAAAATAAAACAAAAACCAGGCAACAAGAAAACAAGTACATCATGGCAAATGCATGCTTGACAGGTGTTCCACTTTGGCACACTGAGGTGCTCTCATCCTATGGAAGGGGAAGGCACGCAAGGGTTATTATTAGAGGCAGGAGATTGCTTGAGTCTATGAATTTGTTACCCCTGCTTTAGTATCAACAATACTGAGGTAAAGGATGCTGCAGAGGACCATGTATAGCAGACCTCTGGCGTTCTCTCTATTTCCACCTGCTGGTAGAAGGATATAACCCACATGTCTCTGGATTGATCTGTTGGGAGTAATGGAAAGAAAATTAACAGGTAAGAACTAATTTTTCCTTCTCTGTGGGATTCTGCAAGGTACTTGTGACCTGGATTGGCCACTGTTGGAAGCAGGTTACTGAACTAGATAAGAGAATAGTTCTAACTTACTAATGGCTATTCTTATGTTCTTATAATCCTATCGCTCATGGTTTACAAGCCCTATTCAAGTTTGATATGTAAATAGAGCAGCACTTAAACATTTAACATGTATAAACTTCTAAGTCTCCATGTTACAAAGCCGGGATATGCACATATCAAAACCAAGTATGTGCAAATGGCAAAGGGGCATAGTTTATTTTTGGAGGGGGGAGGGACAAGGACATAGCAAGCTCATAGACATTTATTTTGTATTTCAGAAGGGACTAACCTCTGGACTCTATATAGGTTGCCATAATATATGTGCCAAAATTTGACTGCACAGGGCAGATACGTGCACAAATTAATTTACTAACAAGCCATAAATAAGCAGTTAATTGGCAACAACTGGATTTAGTAGGCAACAATTTGAGTTAGTTGGCAATAATTTACATTTGTGTGTGGATCTAGAGCTGGGAGTGGTCCCAGGGAAATGGAGGAGGACAGATGTGGTCCCTCGCTACAAAAGTGAAAGTAAGAAAGAGGTAAGGAACTACAAGCTGGTAAGTAATTTAATGGAGTTGCTTTTAAAACAGAGAATAGTAATATTTCTGGAATCCAATGGATTATAGGACATGGAGCAACATGGTTTCACTAGAGGCAGGTCTTGCCAGACAAATATGCTCAACTTCTTTGACTGTGTGACCAGAGAGTTAGATTGAGGGAGAGTGCTAGATGTAGTGTATTTAGATTTTAGCAAAGCCTTTGACACGGTTTCGCATAGACAACAAATAAATAAATAACTGAATGCTCTTGGTATGGACCCTAAAGTGACTGACTGGGTTAGGAACTGATTGAGTGGAAAGCAGCAGAGGGTAGTGGTAAATGGAGCTTACTCTGAGGAAAGGCATGTTACCAGTGATGTGCTGCAAGGCAGTCTGGTAAGGTTTGCCTTTTTGTGGAAGCAATAGGATTGACATCCCTGATGGTGTGGATAACGATGAAGGACCTAGTGAATCTTGAAAAATTGGTAAGATTTAATGCTAAAAAATTCAGGGTTATGCATTTGGACTGCAAAAACCCAAGGGAATGGTACAGTTTTGGGGGTGAACAACTTTTGTGCACGAAAGATGAGCGGGACTTAGGTGTGATCATATGTGATGTTCTTTAGGTGACCAAACAGGTAGAAGAGGTGATGCTGAAAGCTGGAAGGGTTTCTGGGTGCATAGTGAGAGGAATGTCAGTAGGAAAAAAAGAGGTGATGATGCTCCTGATGAAATCTCATTTAGAATACTATGTACAATTCTGGAGCCCACATCTTCAAAATGATATACAGGATATAGACAGTTCAGAGGATGACTACTAAAATGGTCAGTGGTCTTCATTATAAAGCATATGGGGACAGACTTAAAGATTTTAATATGTATACATTGTAAGAAAGGTGGAAGAGGGGAACTATGATAGAGACATTTAAATGCCTATGAGGCACAAATGCACAGGAGGTAAGTCTCTTTCAATTAAAAGGAAGCTCTGGAACAAGGGAGCATAGGATGAAAGTGAAAGGGGATACACTCAGAAGTACTGAGGAAGTACTTCTTTGTGGAAAATGTGGTGAATGTGTGGAATGGCCTCCCGGTTGAAGGTGGTGGAGATGAAAACTGTATCTGAATTCAAGAAAGCTTGGGACAATCTCTAAGGGAGTGGAAGTGATGGTAGATGGCATGGATGGGCAGACTGGATAGGCCAGATCATCTTTATCCACTTCTATGTTTCTATGTAATCCTATAAAACAATCACTACGATTTATACACTGTGACTGTGCATAAATTGTGTGTGCATATATCTGGCCTGCAATGGCATATTTTGTATAGGAAAATGGGCTCCTACTTTCCTTTATGGAATAGGTGGCACATAAATATGAATGCCGTGTTATACAATTGCCCTCTTAGGGGACAGTTCTATAGCTATGTTTTTCCTGTTAGGTGTCCTGAGGCTACACTGTGGGAGCCTATTCTATAATGGAACCAAGACACCTTAGATTCCATTATCAAATCCTAGTGTAATCCATATCGACAAGTCTAACATTTAGGCAAATGAATTTATGACAGCCATGGAGCTGGTGGTAGCTCAAGTGCCTAAGTGCAGCAATGAGTTATACTTATAAGTTGGAGTTCTGCCTACGTTCGGCTGTTGCATCACTCCCGTGTACACCCCCTTCCAGGCTGTGTAAGTTAAATGGGTATTTGCAGAATAGCATTTTTTTTGTTACATTTGCATCCCACGCTTTCCCACTCATGGCAGGCTCAATGCAGCTTACATGGGGCAATGGAGGGTTAAATGACTTGCCCAGAGTCACAAGGAACTGCCTGGGCCTGAAGTGGGAATCAAACTCAGTTCCTCAGTTCCCCAGGACCAAAGTCCACCACCCTAACCACTAGGCCAATATTGACATTTATGTGCATATGTGTGCACATATGCTCATGTATGCCATTTTAAAAACATTTTGCATGTAGCACACTCATAAAAGTGAGCTCCTGGTTTAAAGCTGTGCTTTATATTCTACTTACTGAATTGAAACTATTTAATAGAAATATCTTCACATAGAGCCTTCCTTGGAGCTAGGGACCCTCTCATACTTTGTCCACCAAATTTTAAAAATGTGGTATATAAATCAGTACTTTCTGCTGATTTTGCCTTTGTTGGAACTCTCTCCCAACATCTATTAGATTTCATCATAATGTCTTACAATTCTGAAAATTGCTATAATTAATTTCTTCACCAATTGATTCCAGAATTCATTGCATTAGTTAATATAACAATAATCAGTTGATAATCTTGTCTCTTTTTTGTATTGCAAATATATCAATATGTACACTAGTTGTAGTTTATTTGCTAATCTGTTACTCTCAGTCACTTCATCATACTACTTCACTATTGTTAAAATTCAAAGTTTGTATTTTTAATCTAAACTGTAAGCCACATTGACCTCAAGCTTATTTTTGTGATAATGTGGAATATAAATGTCATAAATAAATAGAATTTCTCAGAACTCCTGTGGTATTTTGGAGGTTTGGAATGTTCTGGATGAAGCTGAGGAATACACAGTGACAGGGAGGAGGAGGTGGGGGACTGAAAGCCATAGACTTTGCTTTCTAGTGAACCTACTAAATCAAAAGAAATCTTGTATGTTTGCTAACACATTTGGTTGCTTAAAATGGAATATGATGTTAATTTCCAGAACAAGTAGAATAGAGGGGTTTAGAAATCAGGCAACAAAAGATTTATGTGTTGTGAATGATAGTTGTCATGATGCATCATTTTTAGGCTCCTGCATTCTTTAAGTTCAGTAAGGATAAAGCAGAAAGTTACTGCAAGCCAACCTATGCTGAAGTCTGGGCAGAGATTACCAATAAAGGGGAAAATTCCTTTATTTGACAGACTGACCCCACTTGGTGCAACACCAGGTCAGGCACCACCATTTTTAAAGATGTTGGTGCTGAGGCGAGTTGCATCGCTCCTGATTCAAAGTGCAGGGGGCTGGGGGCAAGGGGGCTGGGTAGGGGGTGCTGCTAGACACCCAGAAAAGAGTTTCATTTGAGGGGGGGGGGGGGAGTGAGGGAAAGGTGCCACCAGAGTTTTTTTTTTAATATCAGGGAAGGGAAGGAGAGGGGTTAGTCATGTCAAGTAGGAGTGGAGGGTGCTGTTAGACACCAGGGAATTAAAAAAATATATAAATATACCATATTAGGGGCTGGGAATTGTTTGGGTTGGATCAGAGTGTGGTGAGTGCTGTTGGGAGCATCAGTTTGGGGCGAACACTAGATTATCAGGGCCACTACAAAAAATATGTTGGTAACTTATTTTTAAATGTCACCCTACCTGCGAGTGAGTGAGCCAGTCAGTGCTCATGCACTGATGAGAAGGGAGACATTTTGGAACAACCTGCAGAGTGGCGTTCTTTCCTTTATTTGCCACCCGGGGTGGGTCACTGCTGCGTCCCCCCCCCCCCCCCCCCCCACCCAAGGGCATCACTTGACATTTCCTCCCAGTAAGGGGGTGCCTGGAACAGGCGCATGGCTGTCAGCTCTGCCGGTCCCCTGCCCTGGAACAGGAAGTAACATTAGAGGGAGCAAGGGACCAGTAGAGCCGACAGCCGCATGCCTGCTCTGCACACCCCCTTGCTGCTTGCACCTGGGGTGGATGGCCTCCACCGCCCCACCCTTGGTACGCTACTGAGGATACTGTCATTTTTTTGTTAACATGGCATTAATTTGTGTACTCATTGAATACTGCATCCCACGGCTAATTATTCTGCAGAAAGCTCACAGCAGAAACTATGAGATTAGAAGCTCTACCATGCGGCTTTCTGCATCAACGCGTATGTGAGGTAGGGGTTAGGACAGGTAGGTATTGAAGTTAAACCCAGATGAAACATTAGAAAGAGAGGAAATAAGTGCAGACAGTTGTACTGCATCACTATAATAGAACAAATTTTTACAAATATTCTGTACTTCATGTTCAGAACATGATCTTTTCATAATGAATGCATTTTTTTGTATGGTTCAATAGACAGTTATTAGAGCAGGAACAAAGTAACAGCAGAGGGAAGTTTTTGTATGGGTGTATATCACTGTGAGAGAGCTAGAACTCTGTTGACAATAATAATGTGCAGCATCCTCAGCTTGAACTCCGCTGATAGTGACAGTATAATCAGTCCCAGATCCACTGCCACTGAACCGCTCTGGGATCCCAGAGGCACGGTTGGAAGTGCTGTAGATAAGAAGCTTGGGAGCCTGTCCAGTTTTCTGTTGATACCAGTGGAAATAGCTGCTGCTAACACCTGAACTGGCTTTACAACTGATGGTGACTCTGTCCCCGACAGACACCGATAAGGATTCTGGAGACTGAGTCAGCACAGTCTGCCCACTGGAATCTGGAAACACAAAACGCAAAGGCATTGAAAATATTGCACAGTATGGGAGGATATACAATTCTATCTTAACTTGAACTAGGTTAACCACTAGAATTAAATGATGGTTATGTTTATTCGAAGATTGATATACACCTTTCTGTAGATACAGTCATAAGCCATTATAAAAATTTTGCTACTAATGTGGTTATTTAATTGGTAAAGCTCTTATCTTTTATTACCAGAAATCCATAAGATTAGCATCCAGATAAATGGAATCCGTAGCATCATCTTCATTATTCTGGGTTTGAGACTTCTTAATTATAAACCTTTATGTGCTGAATGAAACTTTTATAACTGCAGAGAGCAGTGAAGAGAGACACCTGCAGAATATGCAAAATATCTGATCTATGTAAATTTATTTCCTCTGAGTCCCAGGGCAGAGGCTGGCAATACACAGCAACCCTGTTATAATTTCTGCCTTTTACCAGCAATAAATATAACATTATGCAGAGTGTGATAGTAACAGAGCTAACACACAGAAACTGAACAGTAGAAACAGAGCCTTTCCCAGCAGCAAAATTTACTTTAGGCAGTATTTTATACAGCAACAGCTATGCAAAAAGTGTTTCTCTAGAAAGAATCATAAAGGTATCGCATGACTCACATAGAGAGATATAAAACCCATTTTGAATCAATACTACATCCAGGAAGAGTGATATATGAGTAATAATAAGAGTCAGTATACGCACAGTTTACTTAAGACTCTCACACACAAATTAAATCTATATAAACCTCTCAGTCCTCTGTTCAGTTTTCACATTAATCCCCTCCTCTCCCACAGTCTCTCCCCTGCCCTGCACAGCGCAACCTTTCCTCTCTTTAGGTTTTAGGGGAACAGTCTTTGTATCTTTCCCACAATCTAATATAATAAAACGCACCGTTAACGTTCTGAAGACAACGTTCTGAAGTCACTCAAACACTTCCTGAAGGGTTCGTGGATTCATGGTGTGAAGCCACCCAGCCGTCTCTGCCCCGCCCTCGCGTCAAACGTCATGACGTCGAGGGCGGGGAAAAAAAACGGATCGCGAGGGCAGAAAAAAAAACAAACAAACTGATCGCACCCATGCACGGTGCGTTTTAGTATATTAGATTTACCTCCGTGGTGGCGGTTCCGGCAGCGCAGCGTCAGGGAAGGAGGCGGCGCTCCCGACGTCTCTAGCCTTCCCTTCGCTGTGTTCCGCCTTCTTCTGACGTCAATGATGACGTCAGAAGAAGGCGGAACACAGCGAAGGGAAGGCTAGATGTCGGGAACGCCGCCTCCAACCCTGACGCTGCCGGAACCGCCACCAAGGAGGTAAATTAAAAAAAAAAAACAAAACAAAAGGGATGTTGGGGGGATAGAAGAGGGTGAGCAGCAAAGTTGAACAATGGGAGCAGGAGGGCAGGCCAGGCTGGGACATGGGAGAGAGAGGAGCATGGATGCAAGGGGGGGTCATGGACGGGAGAGAGGGGACTTGCTGGAAAAGGATGAATGGAGGCGGCAGGGGACAGAGGAGCATGGATGGGCATGGATTGGGAGGGCAGGGCTCAGGGAGAGAGGGGAATTGCTGGAAAGGGATGAATGGAGGGGCAGGGGACAGAGGAGCATGGATGGGCATGGCAGGGCTCAGGGAGAGAGGGGAATTGCTGGATAGGGATTAATGGAGGGGACAGATGGGCATGGATGGATATGGATTGCAGGGCAGGGCTCAGGGAGAGAGGGGAATTGCTGGAAAGGGATGAATGGAGGGGCCAGGTGACAGAGGAGCATGGATGGGCATGGATTGGAAAGGCAGGACTCAGGGAGAGGGGAATTGCTGGATAGGGATGAATGGAGGGGACAGATGGGCATGGATGGATATGGATTGCAGGGCAGGCCTCAGGGAGAGAGGGGAATTGCTGAATAGGGATGAATGGAGGGGGCAGGTGACAGAGGAGCATGGATGGGCATGGATTGGGAGGGCAGGGCTCAGGGAGAGAGGGGAATTGCTGGATAGGGAAGAATGGAGGGGACAGATGGGCATGGATGGATATGGATTGCAGGACAGGGCTCAGGGAGAGAGGGGAATTGCTGGATAGGGATGAATGGAGGGGGCAGGTGACAGAGGAGCATGGATGGGCATGGATTGGGAGGGCAGGGCTCAGGGAGAGAGGGGAATTGCTGGAAAAGGATGAATGGAGGGGGCAGGGGACAGATGGGCATGGATTGGGAGGGCAGGGCACAGATGGGCATGGATTGGGAGGGCAGGGCTCACACTCTCTCTCATATACAATGTCTTTCTGACTCTCACTCTCACACACTCTGTCTCACACTGTATCACATTCACTATGTGCCACACAGTCACTCACACACTCGCTTGGTCTCATACACTCACTCTCACAATCTGTGTCTCACACACACTCTCTCTCTCGCACACACACACACACACACTCTCTCTCACACTGTGTCTCACATACACACACTCTCATTCTCACACACACTCTCTCACAAACACACTCACACCCAGACTCACTCTCTCTCTCTCTCTCACACACACACTTTCACTCTGTCTCTCACACAGTCACTCTCACATACACTCTCCCAAACATACACACTCCGAGGAAAACCTTGCTAGCGCCCGTTTCGTTTGTGTCAGAAAACGGGCCTTTTTTACTAGTTTACAATAAAGTTTTCTTTCCTGATTTTTGAATGCTCCCCAGCACTAAGTTCCCAGTTTGCCATTTCCTACGTTAGGCTTTTCCAGCAGTGGAATGACGGATCGTCAGGAGTGACACAAAATGTTAGACTAACTTTTTTAACCAGGAGCAGTGCCACTAGAATAAATTTTAGTTGGTTTCTGAGTACCCAGACTCTATGGGGACAATGCTATAACTACTACTACTACTACTACGCTATAACTTGGTGCCTTGATTTAGGTGCCACAATGAGGCAAGCTTGGTGCCAATTCTATACTGGCATTTAGGCAGACTTAAACCATTATAGAATTCTAGTGCAAAGCTGAAATGAAGTGCCAAAATTTAGACACACCCACTTACAACAGGTCAATGGCTGGTATAAATTAACATGCCTATGTGTGCCATGTAATACACGCAACTGATAGTATTCTATAAATCTGTCTCAATCAATAGGTGGATACGTGTTCTACTGACAACACCTTGGTGGGCACTTTGTAAGCTGGCATCTTATCATACCTGCAGATTAGTGGCTTTTTGCATGTAAGGTTGAAGTAGTATAAGATGGAAGCTCAGAATTATGAATGTGGTTCTAGGGAAGGGGCTGGTAGATGGGGGAAAATGTAAAATTGTATTGTGACATCAGTTAATATGAAGACATTTTGTGATTGTTGTTTTGCCTGTGGCATTTTGTACCAGTTATGTTACTGTCAATAAAAATGATTTAAACATAAACATAAATTCCACATTTCACTTGGTGATACACCCATGGCCTGCCCATGTTCTGCCCACATGTATGCCCCCCTCGTAGTTATGTGGTAAGTGATATTTCATCTTACGTAGTAAAATAGTACCTAGCACTTACCTATTTAAATACCAGTTATTGGTGCCTCTAATATGCTGGTATTCTGTAAACTACACATGCACTTTGGGCCTAATTGTAGGTGCCAAGTTAGAGAATGAGGGGGTAGGAGTTTCTCTAGCAGGTGTACCCCATAGTGCCATTCGAACACACTGACAGTGTCTATCGCCTTCAGTGCCCCAACCCATATCTGATGTACTTTGCTGCATTCTAAAAAAAGAGTGAACCAGCGTACTAGGAAAGATTGTACAATTATCGCACAGATTTTTCTCCCATAGGCACATTTTCCCCCCTTTGCTTAGTAAAATGGCCGCCGCTTAACGGATGCAGGATCTGTTGGCTCCTGATGCTTTTGCTGTACCGTACCGTCTGCCTGGCTTCAATCTGGCCCAATCTTCTTGGCTGTCGCTTTGCTGTATGCTGTGGAGATCTGTTCGTCTTTCGGCCGGTTCCCTGCTTGCTTTCCCATTCCCGCCAGCGCCACTGAGGGGAGACAGATGTCAGGAGGGGCAGAGTTTAGGCCCTTAGCGCTGCGGTGTGATTCACCTGTGGTAGACTCGAGCAGGGAGGTGCTGCCGATGGAGGAGACGGGTGGTGAGTGCTACTGGGCACGGAGCTGGACTCATGAGCCGCAATTGGCGTTGCGGTCTTGTCGCTCGAGGGAAGTCTGCTGCCTCTGCTGTCCTTCTCCCGGCGGGCTTTTGGCTGTAGTCCTGGAGCTGTTCCCCCCGCCGTCGCTGGCTCCTCTTCTGTCAGTCCAGCGGAGCAGTAGCGGACGGTGGAGAGCCCGACGGTTGGACATTAGGAGGAGGTCCGTTAGAACCTGCACTGCCTGGATCCCTTGGATTGATCGGGAAGCTGGTTTTCTCTTCTGTGTCTGCTCCATGCTTATGATGAAGGGGCCCATTTCCTCCTGGTTTCCTGCCTTGAGTGTCTCGGCGAGTCAAGACCTGATTTAGAACTCCTGCTTTCTCTTCTTCTTCTTTTGCATCTAAATAAACTCCCAAATATTTTAAGTTCCCTCTTGCCCATGCCAGTGTGAAGTCATCGTTGTGAAATCACCAGCACCTCATACTTTTTGAAATAAATCTGAAGCTTGGGAAGATCCCAAATTGATTTTTCACTGCAACTAGGATATTGTGTGACTTGCTTGACCCAAGAAGAGCAGCATGTTGTCTGCGATCAAATTGACTCTGTACTCCTATGCCCCTACTAAGATGCCCTTTTAATTGGTTGGAGCTTATCATTTTTATTGCCAAAGGTTCCCAAGATAATACAACAGCAGAGATGAAAGCAGGTGCCCCTGCTGCATGCCACACTAACTCAAACCTTCCCTGAGTTTGCCATTAACTAATAGCTATGCTGGGGGCAGTGCTGGGCACAAAGGAACCCTAAATAGAAAGAGGATAGTATCAAAATAAAACAACACATCAACAGCTATAAGTTAATTTATGAAGGGCAGGAATAGAGCTTAGATAGCAGCTCCAGCAGTGGGGAAGTCAGGTCAATGCCAGATGGATTTCTTATGGTCTGTGTCTAATACATGGCAAGACAGATTTGGATGTGTTGGAGAGAAATTTGATGGCAAGTCCAATAGTTGGAATATGAAGACAATACTAGACAGATTTCCACAATCTATGTCCCGTATATGGAAAGAGGAATCAAGGTGGGCTGGAGTGGGTTTCAACAGCAACTCCAATAGCTACTGTTAGAAATATGCAATCTGTCCCTAAAATCGAGTGTAGTACCGGAAGACTGGAGGGTAGCCAATGTTACTCCGATTTTTAAGAAGGGTTCCAGAGGAGATCCGGGAAATTATAGACCGGTGAGTCTGACGTCGGTGCCGGGCAAGATGGTGGAGGCTATTATTAAGAATAAAATTGCAGAGCATATACAAAAACATGGACTGATGAGACAAAGTCAGCACGGATTTAGTGAAGGGAAGTCTTGCCTCACCAATCTAATGCATTTTTTTGAGGGGGTAAGCAAACATGTGGACAATGGGGAGCCGGTTGATATAGTATATCTGGATTTTCAGAAGGCGTTTGACAAAGTGCCGCACGAAAGACTCCTGAAGAAATTGCAGAGTCATGGAATCGGAGGTAGGGTATTATTATGGATTAAGAACTGGTTGAAAGATAGGAAGCAGAGAGTAGGATTGCGTGGCCAGTATTCTCAGTGGAGGAGGGTAGTTAGTGGGGTCCCGCAGGGGTCTGTGCTGGGTCCGTTGCTTTTTAATGTATTTATAAATGACCTAGAGATGGGAATAACTAGTGAGGTAATTAAATTCGCCGATGACACAAAATTATTCAGGGTCGTCAAGTCGCAGGAGGAATGTGAACGATTACAGGAGGACCTTGCGAGACTGGGAGAATGGGCGTGCAAGTGGCAGATGAAGTTCAATGTTGACAAGTGCAAAGTGATGCATGTGGGTAAGAGGAACCCGAATTATAGCTACGTCTTGCAAGGTTCCGCGTTAGGAGTTATGGATCAAGAAAGGGATCTGGGTGTCGTCGTCGATGATACGCTGAAACCTTCTGCTCAGTGTGCTGCTGCGGCTAGGAAAGCGAATAGAATGTTGGGTGTTATTAGGAAGGGTATGGAGTCCAGGTGTGCGGATGTTATAATGCCGTTGTATCGCTCCATGGTGCGACCGCACCTGGAGTATTGTGTTCAGTACTGGTCTCCGTATCTCAAAAAAGATATAGTAGAATTGGAAAAGGTACAGCGAAGGGCGACGAAAATGATAGTGGGGATGGGACGACTTTCCTATGAAGAGAGGCTGAGAAGGCTAGGGCTTTTCAGCTTGGAGAAGAGACGGCTGAGGGGAGATATGATAGAAGTGTATAAAATAATGAGTGGAATGGATCGGGTGGATGTGAAGCGACTGTTCACGCTATCCAAAAATACTAGGACTAGAGGGCATGAGTTGAAGCTACAGTGTGGTAAATTTAAAACGAATCGGAGAAAATTTTTCTTCACCCAACGTGTAATTAGACTCTGGAATTCGTTGCCGGAGAACGTGGTACGGGCGGTTAGCTTGACGGAGTTTAAAAAGGGGTTAGATAGATTCCTAAAGGACAAGTCCATAGACCGCTATTAAATGGACTTGGAAAAATTCCGCATTTTTAGGTATAACTTGTCTGGAATGTTTTTACGTTTGGGGAGCGTGCCAGGTGCCCTTGACCTGGATTGGCCACTGTCGGTGACAGGATGCTGGGCTAGATGGACCTTTGGTCTTTCCCAGTATGGCACTACTTATGTACTTATGGAAGTAGGGCCAGTGTTGAGCCCTGAAAATGGCAAAGATGGAGCAGAAGTATACATGCATATTTTATATCACACTCACATTCTATGTGAACGCATGTCCAGTATATCTCAGTGGGGGAGGAGAAGTCATCGTACAGCAGAACTTAGCAAGTAAAATGTTACAATAATACTATAATATTGTTGGTTCAATAATAATTTCATAATGAATGTGACTGTTGGGTAGACTGTATGGACCATACAGGTCTTTATCTCCCTTCATTTACTAGGTTACTATGATCCGCATGCAAACTAGTAAGTTAATTAGGCAGTAAAAAAATCAATAATTGGAGTAAACAAGCACTTAATTGGCAAAAATTAGGAGCTGTGCGTGGATCTGATCTGTGCCCAAATCTGTACCAGCCCAACTAACTTTTATTTATTTATTTGTTACGTTTGTATCCCACCTTTTCCCACTTATTACTAGGCTCAAAGTGGCTTACATAGTTCCGGAGAGGTGGCTACAGACTCTGGTGTGAACAAATACAGTGTAGGGGTACTATTTCAGTGACAAATACAGTAAAGAAGTATCGGTAAATAGGTTGAGGTGATTCAGACAAAATGTCAGGGTGTGATCATGCATCGGGGTTGAGTTACTGTCCATTTCCTGATTAAATTGCCATATTTCATTAATTGGTAGGTGTAACCCTGGGAGGGGTATGGGTGGGTGGGTGACTGGCATTCTCATGATTTAGTCACGATGTTATAGAATAGAATAATTTCTGCATCCAACTTCTAGAAGTTGTGCACCAGGATATATACTAGGTTGCAGCAGGTGCAAGTGTGGCATCCAAAGTTAGTCACTAGATCCATGCTAAGACAGTATTCAGCAAAGGACACTGCACCAAGCACACTTTGCTGAATACTGTCTTAGTGTGGATCTTTCTGGTGCCTAACTTTGAGCACCATTTACTGATTTCCCCCTCATTGTTTGTTTCCACTGTTACAAAATATTCAGGAATCATCATTGTCTCTCCCCAACCCAGCTTCCAATCCTTCATCATTGCATTTATTTCTGCTAAAGTATTGGCCATGGTATGGCTATTCTCCATCACTTGGATGTGAAGCACAGCCTACCTGTACCTTGCTGCCGGTGCACCCCTTCTATACCTATACCCTGCCACCCATTCGGTCTGCTTTCACTAGTGTACTATTTGGAGGGGGTAAGCGGGTAGTGAGGGCCACAGTTATGCATATTGTGGCCCCTAAGCTGTCAAAGGGGAGAGACAACCCTACAAACAAGCACAAATCCAATAACACCATAGTAAGGCCATCAAACGACCTTCCAAAACAAATCTAAGAGGAGACTCCAAAAATGAAATGCCTACATCAGCAGTCAAAACTTTGTAGTCACTCCTCCATACTTCAGATGCTACCAGTAACTGACCATTATATTTGAATGATCTCCTGTTGGTTGAAACTTTGGATGTATACTTATGCTACTTTTTCATGCAATAATATCTGCAAGCATTTTTAGTGCATTATCAGCAGGAATATATAGAGGAGTGACTAAGCAGCTTCGACTCCTGATGCAGGCATTCATGCAGAAAAACACAGTTCCATGTTGAGTCTTCGGTCAACTTGATGCTTAAATAAAGTTTGACCTCTGGGTTTATTTTTGGAGTCTCCTCTTGGATTTGGTTTGGAAGGTTGTTTGATGTCTCTACTTTGGTGTTTTTGGTTTTAGCTCCTAAGCTATAACATTTAAGAGTCTAGATTAAGTAGGAAGTACATTTTAGATGTCATAGTTTACAATGCTAGTGTAGCCCTTGTAACGTGAGCAGGGCCGCTGAGAGGAGGCAGGGGGGACAAAATTCCCCGGGCCCAGGCCTCCAAGGGAGGCCCGGCGCCGCAGTCCCCTCCACCTGCTCCCCTCCGTCCACCACTGGGCCGGGCGCCCCTGAATTCAAATCATAGTGCCTCACCTCAACTTCGTTCCGTGTGAAAGAAGCGCAGCAGAGGCAGTCTGCAGATCGCCTCCCTTCGGGCCTTCCCTCCCTGTGTCCCGCCCTTGTCTGACGTAACTTGTGCGAGGGCGGGACACACGGAGGGAAGGCCCGAAGGGAGGTGATCTGCAGACTGCCGCAGCTGCGCTTCTTTTACACAGAGCGAGGTCGAGGTGAGGCACTATGATTTGAATTCAGGGGGGGCCCGGCCCAGTCTCTCGGCGGCCCTGAACATGAGGCCCTAAACTGTAGCTTGTCTACCTTATATATAAACTGGCTGTGTGTGTAGTGTTTTGCCTGATCCAGGTATTGCTAGTGAAATGCACACTACTACTCTCTGACTTGGCCATCATCTGCCTACTAAAAATTGCCCTGGGTGGTGCTTGGTAATTGGGATCTAAGAACTGAAGTAGCCATTCTATTTTATCAAGTCATCTGCATGGGCTGTGTTCATCCAGGGCAATCATTCTCGATATACCATGCAACAATCTTTGATAATGCTTGCAAAATGCCCTCACCCCATTTCCTGCACGGTAACTTGTTTACGTGAGTGTCAGGGCTAATTAATTGCACCTCACAAAAAAGTTGATGTTCAGTTTGGGAAATGGACATCCTCTTTTCTATAGCTTTATTGCTGCTGCTGTTTGCAGTGCAAGATGAGGTCCCCAGTCTAGAATCAATGCCCTTCCCTGGAACTGGTGTTTCTGCAAATGTTGCAACATGCAACTGCTCAAAACAGAAAAACAATTTGAAGCAGTAGCTATCTTCTTGTGTTGGTTTTCTTTTTTTCTGATATCTCACAAGACTGCCTGTTTCTTGGAGACTACTGCTGCTAGGAGGCTGAGTAGAATAAGAGATGAAATGTCAAGAACATCCCTCATGCTCTCTGTTCTTCCTGCAGGGTGCTGTTGGTCCTGGCAGTATCACTTCCTACCTCCTAAGCACACTAACATCTAACTTTTCGATTCTCCTCAGCTATAAAACTTTCAGTACCTTAAGGCTCTGAAAATCCCTCCAATGATGATTCATCAGATTCTGTATTTGCCGAAACAATAGCTTATATACCGCAATTACCATACACGTAGTCCAATGTAGGTTACAAAAAAGATTTAACCAGGTTGACCCTGGGAAGATACATATTCAGGGTAATTTAAGTAAAAACAAGACTCTAAAAAATGCTTTAGCAAATACTTCCATGAAGTAGACATTAGTCACCTAAAAATGCTTATATAGGTAGGTTTTCAACTTCCTTAAACTCATGTAGTTCGTATGGACCGTTTCTGATCTAATAATCCCTGGTAAAGAAATCCAAGTCTTAGCTGCTTGCTAAAAAAGTAAAAAACATTAAATTTGTTTGTATTTTATATTCAATACAGATGGATAATAAATAACCATAAACACAGAGAACACACTAATGATGACAAATAGGAGGGGACCATACCATGGATAATTCTGAATATTAATGAATGAGCTTCTATTAGCAACCAATGCATACTTCTTAAATAAGGAGTTACCTGCTCCCATTTCTGTGAACGGCTGAAGTGTTCTGTAGGGAGTGGAGGAGTGGCCTAGTGGTTAGAGCACTGGTCTTGCAATCCAGAGGTGGCCAGTTCAAATCCCACTGCTGCGCCTTGTGATCTTGGGAAGTCACTTAACCCTCCATTACCTCAGGTACAAACTTAGATTGTGAGCCCTCCTGGGACAGAGAAATATCCAGAGTACCTGAATGTAACTCACCTTGAGCTACTACTGAAAAAGGTGTGAGCAAAATCAAAATAAATAAATTGTAATCACTTTCTCAAAATACTAAAGCCCTATATAAATTACAGTAAGCTAACTGGGCTAGCACAAAGGAGTGAATTCCTTCAAAAAGGCAATAAATAAATTCTAATAAATAAAGGCTTATGGAGCAATTCTAAAATCATCAATTTAATTTAATTTTATTCTGGCATTTATCATCAAGTTCAAGGCAGAGAACAATCACACATTATGAGCAGATACTTTATCTGTTCCTAGAGGGCTCAAAATCTAAGTTTTGGGTTTTTTTTTTTGTACCTGAGGCAATGGAGGGTTAAGGGTTAAGGTTTTACAAAGGCACAGTAGTGTTTTAGTGCACAGTAATGATTAGCGCACACTAAACACTAGAGACACCCATTGGAATATATGGGCATCTCTAGTGTTTAGGGCACGCTTATTTTTAGTGTGCGCTAAAAACACTAGTTCACTTTTGTAAAAGGCCCACTAAGTCAAGGAGCTGCAGTGGGAATTTAACCCAGGATGCCAGGATCAAAGTCCACTGCACTAACCATTAGGCCACTCCTCCACTCCAAATCAAATCAAAGGTATTTTCTCATCTGGTGAACCTGTTTAAGTTTCCAATTTTTTTTTTTTTTTTTTTACTCAAGAGATTGACGTGTGTCTAAGGACAATGTTGGATCTATTATTAATCCCAGAATTTTTTTAAGAAGGTCCAACTGAGAGGGAAATATCCCTAAGTGTTAGTATGTTATTTAGTAAAGCCAGCAGAACTGATCCTAACCATTGTACTCTGTTGGTTCTACCTATTGCCATCCATCCTGCACTACCTTTGCATTCTTTTCCTCCTGTGAGGAAAAAGGAGCAGACAACTGATCTTTTATATTTTCACTGGAGCCTTCAGTTGTTGATCTCAAAGAAATCTCTCTTTAGCCTAAATAGTAGACTACAAGGAATTGGAGACTGTTCTCTCTTTTCCTCTCCACTAGTGCTGCTGTTGGCCTTAGATCTCCATGGAGCATTAACTGTTTTTCATCCTCTACTTTTACCACCATTTCCATGATACCCTTTCTAAACGTTATGACTTAAGAGTAGATTGTAAGCTTCATTGAGCAGGAACAAATCTCTTTTATATGCATCTATACAGCGATATGTATACTTGGTAAAACTTTAGAAAGTAGTAATAGTAGCAACAGCTACTAGTAGATCACTATGGGGCTCAATTTCAGAGCACTTATACAAAGTGCCATAGGGTACTATGGTATTTTGTATGTCTGTGTTTTGAAAATGAGCCCTATCTGCCTGCCTCTCCCTCTCTGTGCTTTTTGGGGTTTTTTTTTCTCCGACTTGATTATGCAATCTCTGGGGAAGGATGCTCAAACCTAATACAAGCACTGAAAGAGGGTTAGCGCCAGGTTAGCATGCATGTTATTGTGCACTGAACACTCGAATAAGCCACATTTAAATAAACAAAAGTTTTTCCAAGTGTGTTTATTGCAGAAAACTTTCTGCCAGGTCTGGGGCAGCGTTAGAAGGGTTGGCTGAGAGAAGAGGTGTCTAGTGGCACCCCTTCTCTCCCTCCAACCTGACCACCCTGCCTGGACAGACTTCCCCCAAAAAATCTGGTGGTCTAATGGTCCCCCTTCCCTCTCCCCCCCCCCCCCAAGCATCAGCCCCGGCCCTCCCTTAAACCTTAAAAAAATGTCCCTTATAGTAGTTAGGGCCTGAGTGGGGCAGGGTGACACCATTTTCAAGATAGTGGCCTTGAGAAGAGAGAGTGGGCATCACTCCTACTTTCTACAAGGTATAGGGGTCTGGGGGGGTCAGGCCTCACTATACCACCAGGTCAAGGTGACTGGGAGGGTCGGACTTCGCCTACCTTAGTCATGGGGTGGGGCCACCAGGGCTAGCTGAGAAAGGGGGGGGGGGCTTTTTTGTAAAATTGAATTTGGGGGGGGGGGGGGGCGGGGAGGGCAGGAGGGATCCACAGCATTTTTTTTTTTATGTCAACTTTCCTCTCAATGCCTGAGCCAATCACCACTCAGGCACTGACAGGAAGTTAGTGCAGAGCGTGGAGTTTCACTCTACATCAAACCTTTGAGCATCAGCTCCCTCTGTAACTCTGCAGCTACAGACCTGAGAGGTGCTATCTATTCTTATGCCAAAGCTTCTAATGAGAGTATTGTGCTGAGTCAGTGCTTGGCAGGCTGAAGCTTCCAGCAAAAACTGAAAAAGGATCATGACCTCCATTGCACTTTTTACTAGTGTGGAAATGCATCTCATATCTATCCCCAAAGCTATGCGCCTCTTCTCCACCCTACGTACACTCGTGGTGAAGAAGAAAAATGAACCAAAAGATCTCTCACATGGGTACAGTAACTTAAGCTGTCTAAGATCCTCTTCTTCACCCCATGTACACTCAGGGTGAGGAAGAAAAATAAATCAAAAGATTATCTCACATGGGTACAGTACCTTAGAAGAGCAACACTCACTTTCTCTTTATGTAACTTAAATGTTTAAAATACATCTGCCACCATTATGCAAATGGACACCTCAGTAATCAGTCTCTCACACACATCAGAGAATAATTTTTTTTGTTACATTTGTACCCCGCGCTTTCCCACTCATGGCAGGCTCAATGTGGCTTACATGGGGCAATGGAGGGTTAAGTGACTTGCCCAGAGTCACAAGGAGCTGCCTGTGCCTGAAGTGGGAATTGAACTCAGTTCCTCAGTTCCCCAGGACCAAAGTCCACCACCCTAACCACTAGGCCACTCCTCCACAATTTCTTCTATTGTAATAGAAACATAATGGGAGATAAAGGCCAAATGGCCCATCTTGTCTGCCCATCTTCTGTAACTGCTAACTCTTCCTTTTCCAAAGCAATCAAGGTTGGCTTCCTTCCATCAACACAGCTTGAGCTCAGCCTTCAACAGCCACTGCACCCTGGATAGCACCAAAACCCTTCATTATTCCAAACTCTCAAGTAATTATCTTCTATTCCTGACTGTTATACAAAAGTCAGTACTCTGTGTTGTATTCAAAATCAAAAGACAAAACAAAATGCCAGTCAGTGCATTCTGCGGACTTTCCCCATCAGTTCAGTCATTCAGTTTGCACAAAACAGTACCTTATTTCCCTTTCTTGGGGTTTAGAGTAGCAGGTTTCCTTTACAAAGCTTCTCTGCCATAGCCCTCTCAGGTTCTGTCTTCTCCCTTATCCTTCTGCAGTTCTAACAGGCTGTGGAGTGCCTCATCTTTCACTTATCGAGGGAGGTTTATATGCTGCACAGCCCTCCCCGACCCCCAGCTTCTCCGTGTCAGCTGGCTAACCCCCAAGTCATGTGGTCAGGCTAAACACAAACCTAACTCCACCCAGTCTTACTCCATGTACAAAGCTAGCTTGCTTGCCTTACACACTTATTTTCGAAAGAGGACGCCCATCTTTTGACACAAATTGGGAGATGGGTGTCCTTCTCGCAAGGTCATCCAAATCGGTATAATCGAAAGCCGATTTTTTGACACCCTCGACTGCTTTCCATCGCGGGGATGACCAAAGTTCACGGGGCCATGTCGGCAGGGTACTGAAGGCGGGACTGGGGCGTGATTAGGAGATGGTCGTCCTCGGCTGATAAAGGAAAAAAGAAGGGCGTCCCTGATGAGCACCTGGCAGACTTTACTTGGTCCATTTTCTTTTTCACGACCAAGCCTCAAAAAGATGCCCCAACTGACTAGATGACCACCGGAGGGAATCGGGGATCACCTCCCCTTACTCCCCCAGTGATCACTAACCCACTTCCACCATAAAAAACAAGGTTTAAAAATACTTTTTTTTGCCAGCCTCAATTGCCATACTCAGGTCCATCGCAGCAGTATACAGGTCCCTGGAGCAGTTGTAGTGGGTGCAGTGTACTTCAGGCAGGCGGACCTGGGGGGGGGGGGGGGGGGGGGGGGGGGGGCTCAGCACCCAAGGTAAGGGAGCTATGCACCTGGGAGCATTTTATCAAGTCCACTGCAGTGCCCCCTAGGGTGCCCGGCTGGTGCCCTGGCATGTCAGGGGGACCAGTGCACTACAAATACTGGCTCCTATCACGACCAAAGGGCTTGGATTTGGAGGTTTTTGAGATAGACATCTTTGGTTTCCATTATCGCCGAAAACCGAGGACGACCATCGCTAAGATTTGGGCGTCCCCAACCGTATTATCAAAATGAAAGATGGATGTCCATCTTGTTTTGATAATATGTGCTACAGTGTGGTAAATTTAAAACGAATCGGAGAAAATTTTTCTTCACCCAACGTGTAATTAGACTCTGGAATTCGTTGCCGGAGAACGTGGTACGGGCGGTTAGCTTGACGGAGTTTAAAAAGGGGTTAGATAGATTCCTAAAGGACAAGTCCATAGACCGCTATTAAATGGACTTGGAAAAATTCCGCATTTTTAGGTATAACTTGTCTGGAATGTTTTTACGTTTGGGGAGCGTGCCAGGTGCCCTTGACCTGGATTGGCCACTGTCGGTGACAGGATGCTGGGCTAGATGGACCTTTGGTCTTTCCCAGTATGGCACTACTTATGTACTTATGTGCTGCCCTGCCCCTTCGCGGCACCGTCCTTAGAGTTGGGCGCCCTTAGAGATGGTCGTCCCCATTCGAAAATGCCCCTCTTAGATACCAGACTAGTGCATTCTTCCCCTCTGCAGACTTTTAAAAGGGCCATGTACACCCCTTTTCCTTGAACTTTCTCTACTTGGGCTCTATGGCTGTCCTGGGGCAAGCTCTGGTCCCTATCATACTATCTTTGCCTCAGAACCCTGTATCTACTCCTCCTGTTTTTCTTTCTCTTTCTCTCATCCACTCTCTGATGTGGTCTCTCTAGCTTTAGAGCCACAGAACCTAAGAGATTTGGAAAACAGACATTTCTCTAACAATGACAGAAAAACAGTGATGCTTGTCTCTCTCTAAGGCTTATGTCTGCTCTTTCTCTCTGACTCTAGAACAGCAGAGCCTGAGAGATTTTTAAAAGGCACTTTTTTCACATATAAATATAGGTGATTCGATTTTTTTTTATTTTATAAATTTTTGACTTTCTAAAACTACCACCTTCTTTCTCTGAATGCAGGAGAGAAAATTGTGGTGAATTGCACTTAATTTCAGTTTTCTGCTGATATCCATTAAATTTTGGAGGTGAAGCAGGGATAGGATCGTTTGACTGTATGTCAAAAAGTTTCAGTATTAAGTGAAAGAATAAGGGGAAAATGTACAAAACTTCCTGGTAACTTTTGCTCGCTATTTCCACCTCAGTAAAAATGACCAAGCTCGAAATAGTGATGCTCATAACAAATCACATTCGAATGGGCTACATGGACTTTTACCATGCAGCTTGGGAGGGAGAGCACCAGGCATGAGTAGAACAATCAGTAAGTGTGGCTGTTCTGTGCATGCCCTAGTTGTAGGGAGAAAAGACAGCCCACCCCCATGCTGCACATGTAAGCTCAAGACAATGGCTCATCAGTGCCTGGCTGACTACCCACAACAAGCCGTCTCCCATCCAGCAAGAGCAGCAAAGACTTCCGGATACTAGCAGGAGCAGCTGTGTGGCAGCAGTTGGTCCCCTCTCATTGTGCCCCTGCAGCTTGGGGCATAGTAGCTGGGCCAGCCATGAAAAGGCACTCCTCTGTGGTGGGAAGGCTAGAAGAGGAACATTTTCACAAAAGTAGTCAGTAAAAACGTCTGAAGACTCCATTTCCTACCCTCCTGCCAATTAGGGCTATATGCTGTTACAGCTAGACTAAAAAACCCAACAGGTCTCCTTTAAAATACTCCCGTAAACTTGTTCTCTGCATTGCAATCAATGGAAAAGGCAGCTCTCCTGTCATACTATGGTTGCTGCCTCTGCCCTCCCGTAAAATTACTCATGCAAAAAGTAGGCGGACCTTTCTGTGCATCTCTTGGAATGCACATTTGAATACTGCACAGCTCACTTAAATATATTAACTTACAATTTCCGGTGTCTGCTGCCATGAACGTTAAGAGCCCCTTTGTGCATTCATCGCTGGATTCCCTGCTCACTAAACCGACTTGAACCAGTCAAAAACTCTCATTGCTGGCCCAGTAAGTTCTATGCATCTCCCCCTAAGTTCTTATTTTGTCAAATTGCACTGGCTACCTGCGGAAGCTAGAGCCATTTTTAAATTATGGATGATGGTTTTTTTTTTTTAGTATTATATTGGTCAGCCTCCATTATATATTTGACTGAATTGATGGCATTTCCAACATTACACAGCCAGAGGATGATCAAACCAGCAAATGCCAGTTTTACAGACTCACAAGCGGCTAGATATAGACTCATCGGGTCTAAGATGTATCAAGCGGTGAAAATATGGAATGTTCTTTCAGAAAGTATAAGTATTAACGGATTATAAAAAATTCCAAAAATCACTTAAAACTTACTTAGTCCAGAAACATGTATTATCTTCTTCACCGCTATGTTTGTTGTATAACTCTGTATGTTCCCAGGGATGCCTCGTTCATCTTGCTATAAACCTCTATGAGAGAAAGGTATGTGCGGTAAACAAGTTTTAATAAAATATAATATAATGACTTGTAGTTCCGTCTTATACCCCCTCCCCAAAGCAGCTCTGCTGTGTCTAGACCTATAGACCACAATGATGCCAGAAACAAAGGGGAACAAATGAAAGTTCAGCAAATTTATTTATAACATTTGTATCCCACATTTTCCCACCGATTTGCAGGCTCAATGTGGCTTACATAGTTCCGTAAGTGGTGATTACCAGTTCCGGATAGGAGAAATACATAGTTGAGGTAGAGGGACAGAGTGGTGTTTTTATTTACCTCTTCTTATAGACCTCTTTCTGACTCCGTCACACGGGGGACTAAAGGTACTTATTTCATATATCAGGTTCTGTATAGTTTCTCTAACCTCCATTGTCACCCAATCACCAGGGGGTGGCATTAGGAGCCGTAATTGAAAACTAATTCCCATAACTACTGCTTTCTGTCCAAAACTGAGTGTCACTTGTATGTGATCTACCTTGTAGGCTAAATGTTAGGTAAAGAGAAGATAGAATCAATAAAAATAGAGACAGAGATAGGTTTAGATAGATAGATACATTTTATTTCTTACCCAAACACAGGTCTTCAAGTTGATACAAATACAGACATCAGATTCTGGTTTCAGCCGCACAGGGCTTCGCCGTCTGACAGAAGCTTTGGAGAAGACTCTCAAACTAAGCCAAAATCTCCCCTCTTTTATACACAAACCTCTCCATAGAAGTAAATGGTGAGAAACCTTGCTCCTAATCTTTCTCACTTTCTGAGATCATACTTTCCCATGCGGTCTGCTGTCTGATGTGCCCACCTCCTTCCGTTCTCAGCTACTGCTAATTATCAACATGTTTTGGGAAGCGTTGAGATAACAGTTTCACATCTTCCGGCTGCAATACTTTTCACACCATCTTATGAACTCTGTATGACCTCTGTATCATTTTATACAAAACTACTAAGCTCCATTTTATTCATCTGATCCATCATTCTTTCATTACAGGTGCTGATTTAAATTAAAAGTTGTACCAGTTTGTATCAGGACTCATTGTTCAGACCTGCTTTTTTTCAGATTCTCAAATATTAATTCACTTGCTTGCTGTTTGGCCTAGTCAGTATTTTTTTCAGTTGTTCTAGGCTGCATAGCTTTGCCCATCACTATTCCAGTGGTAGCCTTAAAGCCAGGCCATATATTAACATTCCCCTCTTCACCCTATCCCATAGGGTGACACCAGGGTTAACGTACCTTGGTACCATCCGTTCCAGAAGGTATTCTATGAGGCCATCAAATTATCTGAGTCTTAAAATCAACTGGTACAATTTGTTTAGTTTTCGGTTGAGACTTACTCAAACCTGTAGCGAGAAATGTTTTTATGAATGGGACTAATCCATGAGCTCATTTACAAAATCCCATGAAATATAGGTATGCGGGTAATAGCAATTTCAGGTGGATCATACTAATAGGCTGTTTAAGGTTGTAGGTATTCAGAATCCTTAAACAGGTCGGGATTCCTGGACCTTACTAGTACTCATCATTGGCATCCAATCATGAGCTCTAATAAGTGGATAGCAAGTATGAGGTTGCCTCATACAGCAAAAATGGTCAATCCTAGGAAAATTTATATTAACCAAGGTCATGCATGGATCTTGACATATGCATAATGACCTGGAAGTATGGGAAGCATTGTATATATCCGTTACCCCTCTTGGAGCTTAGTCAGACCTACAGAAAGACATGCAGCTCAAGTAAGCCTACACCAAAGTTAAACAATTGCATAACAGGTTGATACTAACAGAGTTTACATCTTCATTATGATATCAGAGCCAGTATTAGGGTTTGATGTTACCCTTGTATCCGAGCAATATCGACTTCAATTTAAATTACATAAACAGAAATAACGGGGAAACTCGTGGAAAAACATTTAGAACAATTAAAGGAAATAATAGGAAAATAAAAATAAAACCTTTTCAATATCTAGACAGGATTGCTGCTAAACTGAAAATAAAACATAATATGAATCTATAATGTCCATAAACAGCAACAGTAGTTCTCAAATTAAGTATCAGTTCAAAAGTTTCTTTCATCGAACATGGTCGAGGCGGTGGAAGCGTTGAAGAATCTGGACGGAGTTCTGGAAGATCCAACAGGGCTGGGTTTTCAGGCTGGCTTGCTGAAGGAAGTTGCCGGTCTTGAGATGGTTAGGCTTGTAACATCTGGTTCTGCGGCTGAGTAAACACGTATATCTTTCACATGGACCCAAGACTTGTGGTCCAGTAGTTTGCAAGGTGTAAAGGTCATTGCCACAACCTTGGGGGATCTAACATCATTTGGGTCAGGATAGATTTTGAAGACGTACTTGTGGTGTACAAAGTGGGATCTTTTCATGTCTTTATTCTAGGCATACACCATCATAATCAGTCCATCAAGAGCCAGAGGCTGGCAAAGGAATAAGCAAAATAACTGTATGCCTGAATGATACATTGCTATATTTTAGTGGGCATAATCAGTGTGAATTGAATAGACATGAAAGACAATGTCAACATGGAGAAAACAGTGTTAATTAGGTGCAAAAGCAAAAGGGAAACCAGAAGGGTTCAATAATGAAAAGCCAATTTACATAAATGCAAGACAGATTGGTAATTATTACAATGGCATGATCAAATAACAATGGTAAAGTATATGGAACAAAAGAGAAGATTAAAAAAACAATTAAAATTTAGAGATGATGGTAAATGTTCAATTATTGATGTATGGAGGGCAATGCATCGCAATCTATCGCCAATAGATATGGAATCTTCACCTACGATGACTACCATTCACCAAGGGTTGAGCCCTCAGCTGCAGGAGGCCAGCAGGACTTACGAGTTAGATGATTCAGAAAGAAGGGTAGAGGCCAAAGCTTTGTGTAACTCCAGCAAGTGGAGAGCCTATCTCTTTTGCTCATGGACCAATTGATGCATCTGTCGAAACTCACGCTGAATAATGTCTCGTTTCTCACACCAGGTAATGTTGGGGTCTGTGCATCTGTCTTTTAATTTAGCGATTCTTTGCTGCAACATAGCCTTCAGATCAGATACATTATCGGGTAGCTCTTCTTTGCTAGCAGTCGTCTCCTCCATCTGGGGAAAGGCAAAACTTAAACAGACCAGTAGTGCAATTTATGTGGTTAAGTTATTGAAAGAAGTCAGAATGCTAGGAGGAGGGTCGTGGGTATAAATGGGGGCCAGGAAAGAGGCTTGGTAAGAAACAAAGCATCGAGAATGGAAAAAATTAAAAAAATTAAAAAAGCACCCTGAAGGGTGTAAGATAAAAATAGGCTTAATAATAAAAAAACAAAATATGATACATCTGAATTGCAGCAAGGCATATTCAGAAGGCAATGCCAGAAAAAGGTTCCTTGAAAAAGACAAATGAAAAAAAACATTCAAAAGTGCAGACACCAGTGATTGACCTTCACATAGAGTTTAAGTAACCCTTTTCACTCAGACAAAGAAGTAGGGAGAAGCATATCGCTTCAAGACAAATCCACCACGCGGCAAGAGTTAGTTGAAGCAAGGTGTTAGTTAAATACACAAAGCATGAATTCCAGGACCGTTGCACCCAAATAATCTACACCAGTTTGTCTCACAATCACTCGCAGTGAAAGACAGACAGATAAAAAAAGCAATAGTTGGGGTTATTGTGATTACCTGTTGTAAATAGAAAGGAATTAAAAAGTGGAGTGCATAATTTTCCTTATTCATGTCCGAAAGCTTCACCAATTCTCTGTTCAAGAATACTACAAATTGTATGATCAGCGCAAAATGCTCCCCCAAATGGCCAGTTCAAGGGAGTATTTCTCGCGTTTTTTCCATATAACGGATAATGGTTATATTTCTTCTTTCTTAGACAAGGAAATAATGAAAAGCTTTCAGATGTCACATATATCATAGAGAGATTTCAAAAATGAAGGCTTTATATTAATAAAAAAAATTAAAGAAGTGAATGTCACATCAATTTATACAGCGCAACAGTTAAAGCAGAAAACATTTTAACAATGAGCAATATACAGCTTTTATTTAAAAGGGATCTCGTATAAAGTAAAATGGCATAAATAAGTCAGTTCAGGTATATATATAAATAGACATAAAATGAATATCCTCTGGGGATCGCTCACCCCTGCAGTTGATAAGGACTCCCCAGGGAAGGTATGCATAGAAACAACTAAATAACTTGCTGACTCAGTTAGGTCATTTGTATGGTACCATAAATATACACTTGAAATTAAACCAGGAGAAATATAAAATAAAAACATGTCACCTGTAATAGAAACAGAAACATCACACCAACACATATACAGAGAAATGGTTTCTGGATACTAAATGAGGAGCTGAGTACTATGAGTAACTGTGAACTACAAAATCAGATCGGGTTCGGAATACGCCTAGTCATTATGGACGGGTGGGGTGGGCGATTTTGATTTCTGGGCCAATGTTGAACTGGCAGAAGACATTTAGATGCATAATGTCCAATTTGACGGCAACGGAAACAGGTCACACTAGCACGGCGATAGGGACTAGATTGGGAATCCTGGTTTCCAGCTTTAAGGCCTCTGCGATTGTCAGCATACCTGAATTGGGGGTTATGTTTTTCATAATCTGGCAAATCAGGGTAAACACGAGGGCAAGTAGTAGGTGAACTGGAACTAAGGATAACAGGGTACCTAGTGCCATGAGGAGAGGAAAGCAAATATAGGGTGGACGGGGTGCTAGAACTAGAAGGTGTGGAGGGGCTGATCTTAGAGGACATCTTAGCCTTCAAATCAGCAATCTGCAACATTGTGAGATTCCTGTGCAAAACCTGGTCCCGGCGGACCTCTCTTTGCCTATTCTCAATTAGTTGCCTACAATAGTGAAGGACATGTTCCCGAACCTGTGGCCATTCCATGTGTTGTAAACCTATCGTCTTATCTAGGTTCTTCCTGACCTTAGAGGGTAAGGTCTGTTTAAGTAAGTAATAGAATACAGGGAGAGCATTGTCTGAGTCAAATCTTTCCTCAATCTCATCATGAAACAACTGCTGCATCCTAATTAGGTAAGCTTCAATCAGTTCTGACCCCACCTCCCATCGTTGTGAAGTGATGACGGAGAAATCTTTCTGGGCAGGGAAGGAAGTACGTATCTCTTGAAACAATTTTTCTTTAATCACTGTCAAGGGGGCACTATCATACTGATTCTCAGTCACAAGTTCAGCATAGCCTGCTTGTGTGAACAAATCAGTGATGCTAGCATGGGCGGTCCTGCCCAATATGGCCTTCATATTTCCTACTGAAAGAGCTGTCCCTAGAGTGGCCTGTTGTAGTTTTAGTAGCCACTTGTTCCCTCCTTTAGTAATATTCGGGAGTCGCAGAACAAGGTCATTCAGTTCAGTTGCAGACAGGGGAGTAGTAATATACTCTGTATGAGGAAGACCAGCTGACATTCTATTCAGCAGGGGGAAAAGATTTGCAGCTCGGGAAAAGTTTAGCACCCTCTCCCCAGGAGGGGGTGGTGTGAGGGTGATCATATTGATTAAAATATCCAATGGTGGAATTTCAGCAATGATCTAGAACGTAGGTAGATAACTGTGGGCTAGAGCAAATATACATGAAACCCAGGCCTAGAACCAGTGGTTTGAAGCCATAAGTTAAGGACGGGACAAAATAAGTATCAGTGATAGTTGTATAGTTGTATAATAGTGAAAATAAATTATATAATAATTTTTTTCAGAGCCGCTATAGAACCCGATTTTGAACACAGTCCTAGGACCAAGGTTTCAGAGAATACAGTAGAATTATGAAAAGAGCTAGGGGCGGTACGCCAATAGTTTACAAGAGCATGCGATACTCACGTGTCTTCTATTATACTCAAATTCTGTGTAGGAGGTCTAAAATATAAATGATCAGTCGGCATAAAGATCTACATACTAGTCGACATACAGAGGAGAGGTATAGATAATTCATATTAAGATAAAGGTAAAGATAAGAATATACGCTAGTGTGTATGCAACTATGTATAAATACTGCCTTCCAGGGTAAGCCTCTGGTCAAGAGCCAAATAAGCGCCTCATCAACCACTCTAGTCAAGAGCCCACTAAACGCTTCATCAACCACCAGGAGCCAAAATACACGCATCCCCGGTGCCAGGAGCCACAATACACGCTCACTGGTAGAGCCCTAAATCAGGGAGTGCACCCATCAAGGGATTCAAGTACCCGTGAAAAAGGTACAGTGAATCCGGAAGGCAGTAACCCAATGAGTTTTCACGTGCTAGGAGCCTTAAACGCATCAAAAACGCATCAACTGTGACAAGAACCCTAAACGCTTCAACCAGCTCCCACTGGGTTTTCAATTAATCAAACTATAAATTTACGACCTCTGATTAGACTAGCTAGTAGGAAACGGTACAGAGGCGTCCCTCAGGAGTACCGGTGCTACAGGTTCTAGCCTAATTGGAAAAGAGGCAAGTGTTATAGACTGGGGGGCCGGGCACACCCTGAAAACTGGGTGGTATTAATGGCCCAATCCCTAACAATTTAGGTACCGTCATCCATCCAAGGGACAAAAATTTTGCCCCGTAGAGGGGTGTAAGCCCTTCCCCTTACCTTTCGCCGGGCATCGGTACGTAAGCCAATGGTTCTAGCGTAACACAAATAGGAATGAGAGTAAGGGTATAGTATGTATCAGGGAAGAGTCCCTAAAATATACTTCAGAAAAGGAAAAGAGGGGTGGGTGTGGATCATTAAAAGGAGTTTAGCCTGTAACAGGAAAAAAACTTTTGGGCACCTTATGGGCGGCGGCCGATCCAGAAGACTTTAAGGATCCAGCCACGAAATAAAAATAAAGTGTACATATTATATGGAAAAAACTGGGCCTACCTAATTTGTAATGTAAGGCCAAAATAAGCTGTAAGGGTAGGTTGGGAGCTGTATATGGCATCTAAATATAGACTTTAAACAAGACATGAAACTACTACATACTATAATAAGAGGAACAGGGGAGAACCATATATGTAACTGGAACACCGATTTCAACAAAAGGCAAGAAAATGTATATTAACAAAGACATTATAACATGTGTAGTCCGGAGCTATAGCCCTAGAATAAATGAAATAAAGTTAAATACATATTAAATGCTTTTGGGGCGGGTACCGGATAGGTTGGAAGTAGCATCTAAACAGGAAAATATAAGAGAAGCATATAATTCAATAAATTTTGAAACAGGACACTAGAATCGTGGTGTAAATATGACAAGTTAATACCTATAAATATGACAAATTACACTCAGAAAAGGAACATAATAAATAAAATAAACCCGAATGCAATGGCAGGAAGCTCTTGTGGCTAAACAGGTGAAAGGGGAAAAAACAAATTAAAACATGTGATTCTTACACCAAGAACTTCTAATGATTCGGCATAAAACATACATACTAGTCAGTGACTGAAATGATATGTCCAAATGATGACAAACAGAACAGCTGCAGCATTAGAAGGAAAGATAAGGCAGGGTTATAAAGAACCAACAGGAAATAACTGAAGAAGTGAAGTAACGCTGTATTATCATGGCACGCAGCCATCATCTTCTCAACCAAAAAGGTAAAACTTATTTTATATGCATATCTATTAAGGTAAAAGTAAAGGAATGCTTCTATATAGTACATAATACTTCTACTATCATATAAGTTATACAAGGGATTATCTAGCTCTTAATGTAACAATAAACCACTGTAATTTTGTGTGACTTTCTGTGTTGGATCCCGGTTTACAATGCTGTCGAGTAAAAACAGAAAACTTTTTATAAAGACTTACACAATTTAATACATTATAGAACCATATTATTTAAAAGTGATTGTCATTCTTAGAACGTGGAAATATTCATCAAGAAATATTATAACCTAGCTCATTATTACAAGTGTTTAAAATAAGCCAGGACGAAAATCACAATGCAAGCGAGGAAGTGTAGTATTTCTTGTAGATAACGTTATAATATAGTCCTTAAAATGGGACTTAAATATGAGGACAATTTATAATTCTGATAATCTATAATACTGTTCAAAAAATCAATGTTTCCTGAAGATAGGCAGGCTTGTATTAAACTAAGATCTCCTCACATCTAGCGCAGTATAACACAAACAGTAAAATAGATAGTGCAAACAATAGAAGTTGATGGGCGGGGATAGCATAACCCCTAGCTTATAACGGGAGCAGGATATAATCTATATAGCCTCAAGTTTACAGTATATAACATATTGAATCAAGCAGTCCAAGGAGACAATGCTTAATGATTACCAACAGCACAGGCTCAGCAGTTGAGGGAAGGGGGGGTGAAAAGTTATCGTTTTATTCAAAGGCAGTACTGTGAAAAAGATTCCGTTTCAGCATGGCTAGTACAGGAAGTCAGTACAATCTGCGTCTGGAAACTACAGCTTTTAATATAATTTAGCAATAATATTGTAAAGACTTTGAGAAAAACCAAAACATATTCCAAAAATCAAGGATATATACAGAAAATTATTATAAGGATTTAATGTTGATGTAGGTGTTATAGGAAAAGGAAAATAAAAACCAGAAGGGAAGTGTGCTTCCTGTGCTTAATTTGAGTTTACTGCTCACTGCAAGCATTGGACATTACGGCTACTGAAAATAGAACTGTTATAATTAATCAGGATAGGATTTTATCAGATCAAACGTATTGCAGTTCTTAGGAACTATTGTGTAAGGAACCAGGGAGTTTGAGAAAGTATGACAATTCTAACTGCGTTATTACTTTACTTACTCAGATAGACAGCCGTAATCATTATGTGTTCATATGAAAGCTGAAACTGTCAATTCTACACTTAATACGACAGCTCCTTTAAGGCAAAAATTTCTAATGTCTTCTACTGTGTTTTTTAAAATAACGGCAATCTAAATTTCATTACTACCAGCATATCGCTTGATTCTGTTAAGTAAGGGTTAATTTTTAGTTTCCGGACTAAGGCTTCCTAGAAGCATTGTAATGTGATCACAGGAAACCACACTAGGACAAAGAAGGAGAAAGCTGGTTTTTTTAAAGGGGAAAGTCAAGTAATGTATGTTTGAAGGTGTGGCACGATAAGGTCTATCAAACTGTCACTTGCAGCACAAAAAGAAAGAAAAACCTGTCTCGGGGTTAAAATCATGGCTCAGAGACAAAATGAGAAAGCATTAGAGTCTCAGACGGTCTATTGTTTAAGGGAAATGAAATAAAATAGAGGGCAACGCCCAAAAGTTCAGAAATTTTGGGGAGTGGGAGACAACCAGAGAATAAGTCCACTAATTTCGAGGGGAAACCGGAGTTGAATGATATGAAAAAGATATGAGAGGGAGTTAGTTAGATGGATTTAGGAGCAATACAGTTGACAGAGGATAGGCAGTGAGAGGTTAAAAAGAATATCTGTGTAAATGACTGTTTAACTTGTACCACTTCAGCATAGAACAGGGACAAAAAACGAACGGAAAAGGGGGAGAGAGAAAAAAAAAAATCACTTTCTTAGCTTTTAAAAGTGAACTGTAGAGCCTCCTCTGCCAAAGCAGTGCTGGACTGATAAGGCAGCTAAAGTGGGCAAGCTTCCCAGATTCTCATGTCCTTGAGATAGTGAACTACAGCACTTGTTAGGGAAAACCTTTAAAAGCTACAGAAAGAAATGGCAGTTTCGGAAGCCTGGATAAGGATGTTAAAAAAATGTGAGAAAAAGGGGTTTAGAACTTACAACTCTTCGGGCAAGTTTAAATAGATTTACAAAGGCAGATTCGAAGCCCAAGAGGGAGTATATATTTACTAGTAATGTAATAAGCTTTGTTCCGGAAAGAGAATCAAACCTCACAGCACATGGGACTGAGAAGGAAAAAGAAAAGTTTTCTAGGAAATCAAAAAATAATAATAAAAAAAAAATGATTTCTGGTTTGCACAAGAAGCCAAAAAGGTGTATGTAAGGTATTAAGTTACCCCAATTGGTACCGTGCGGGCCACACCCTTATAAATTTTACACGGACCGCAGACATATAGTGTAGGAGTCGGTAGACAGAGTGCAAAGACACACACAAAGATGCAAAAGGAAAAAGAACGGAATAAGAGATACTACGCAGTTATTCATGCTGCACTTATGAAAAAGAGCCGAGAAAAGTGTGGACAGGAAGGGGGGGTGTGTCTGGGCTGAGTGGTTAGAGAGAAAGCATAGTTCAGAAGACTGAAGGAACTGATTAGATAAGAGGAAAACAGCAGTTGGACGACGGTAAGCAGCTACAAAGCTGAACACCGTAATTACTGTTTCCAATAGGAAAAAAAATGAGGAGGAATAATAAAAGGGACAGTCCCGAGACGTAAAAAGAATCTCGTGGATAACTGTCGCACACAAAGAGTGAAGGCAATAGCAGATGTGAAAAGGTGGGGGCTGTCAGTTTTGAGGAGTGGTTATAAGAACAGAGAAACCAGAAGGATTTTAGAGGAGAGCAATCTGAAAGCGTGCTGTTCTCCTAGAGTAAAGGAAATTCCCTCGATACGGGAACATACAGAAGAGAAAAGAGCAGGATTAGACCCAGGGGACTAATAGGAGAGGTTCTAAGAATGACAATCACTTTTAAATAATATGGTTCTATAATGTATTAAATTGTGTAAGTCTTTATAACAAATTTTCTATTTTTACTCGACAGCATTGTAAACCGGGATCCAACACAGAAAGTCACATAAAATTACAGTGGTTTATTGTTACATTAAGAGCTAGATAATCCCTTGTATAACTTATATGATAGTAGAAGTATTATGTACTATATAGAAGCATTCCTTTACTTTTACCTTAATAGATATGCATATAAAATAAGTTTTACCTTTTTGGTTGAGAAGATGATGGCTGCGTGCCATGATAATACAGCGTTGCTTCACATCTCAAGTTATTTCCTTCTAATGCTGCAGCTGTCCTGTTTGTCATCATTTAGACACATAGTCACTGACTAGCATGTATGTTTCATGTCGTATCATTTTTGGTGTAAGCATCACATGTTTTAATTTGTTTTTTCCCTTTCACCTGTTTAGCCACAAAAGCTTCCTGCCATTGCATTCGGGTTTATTTTATTTATTATGTTCCTTTTCTGAGTGTAATTTGTCATATTTATAGGTATTAACTTGTCATATTTACACCACGATTCTAGTGTCCTGTTTCAAAATTTATTGAATTATATGCTTCTCTTATATTTTCCTGTTTAGATGCTACTTCCAACCTATCCGGTACCCGCCCCAAAAGCATTTAATATGTATTTAACTTTATTTCATTTATTCTAGGGCTATAGCTCCGGACTACACATGTTATAAAGTCTTTGTTAATATACATTTTCTTGCCATTACAAGTCCAAACTTTAGGTTGTGCTTTCCTCAATCATTTACTCTTCTGGGTGTGCTTAAAAATTGTTTTATAAGAACTTTTTACAATGTGTCTTTAAAAATCAATCTTGTGTAAATAAACACATCTCTCAAATTCAAGCAATCTCAAAACAGCACCTAGGCTTCCATATTGAGCTCTTTGGGTCTGACAAAGATTTTTGACGATCTGTGCTAAGATTTGAGAAAGACTCCAGAAGCAGGCACGTGTGTGCCAAACCTCCACAAAGGTGGTACTGCATATCAGTTCAGTGAATGTGGGCGTTAAGTGGATGTTCCGGTTGTATTGTGATGGTGGCTGCCTACTTCTAAAAGCTAAGTGCTATTTTGAGATCACTTGAATTTGAGAGATGTATTTAAAAAAAAAATTGATTTTTAAAGTCACATTGTTGTGTTGAAATTAAAATGTTTTGATATAAAAACTTTATATACACAACTTTTTTAAAGACACCCAGAAGAGTACATGAAGGCACAACCTAAGGTCCGATATACACGGCCACTTCACTCATTGTCCATGGCTGCACATGCACACAACTCTTCAGCGTATTGCCAGACACACAAATAGGAAAAGCCTCCAAAACATACCATAAATAAATAGCAGAGACAATGAAATTCACCCTTTATTATCTCTATTTTGCTTGTCATACAAAGAGAAATCTGTGCAGGTAATTTCTGCAGGACCTCCTAGCTACACATTTCCCTAATTCAGCTACACATTAGGATGCTGCTATGCTTTTTAAATCAGTAGGAATATAATCACACCTCCCCTAATGGAAAGTGTTTGAAAAATGCCATGTGGGCATAATGCTATACATTTGCATGATGTAAAGCAAGTGTACTGTTGTATATCTGTTTATAAATCAGAAAGATGATCCGTGAGTCAGACTTGCAATGACCAGGAGGTCAGCGATATAGAAGTGGCAGAATTACACAGAATCCTTCTGGCTGATTTTCAAAATAAATTTCCTTCAGACAGATTTCTGTCATAAATCTCTAATGCAAGCCGAGTTATTTCATTCCTAGGTAGGTACATGATACCTCACACTGTTGCAGTTTTTGTTGGGAGCTGTCCTTGCGTTTGAGCAGGTTTTGTTGGGAGCTGTCCTTGCATTTGAGCAGGTTTTGTTGGGAGCTGTCCTTGCATTTGAGGAGTCTTTTCTCTGGTATGAATTGTAAAATGCAGTAAGAGGTTTCCTTTCTTGGTGAACCCCATTCCACATTCAATACAAGTATATGGTTTCTCTCTGGTGTGAACACTTTTGTGACGTGCAAGCTGTGTTTTCTGGGCAAAGCATTTTTCACACTCAGAACACTTAAATGGCTTCTCACCAGAGTGCAGTCTTTTATGTACCTTAAGGTTGGATTTATGAGCGAAACGTTTATCACATTCAGTACACTCAAATGGTTTCTCTCCTGTGTGAACTCTTCTATGCATTGTCAGATCAGATATCTGTAGAAAACATTTCTCACATTCAAAACACTTAAATAATTTTTCACCTGTGTGAAATCTTTGATGCATTTTAAGCCATGAGCTGGATGCAAAACATTTATCACAGTCAGTGCACTTAAAAGGTTTTCCTCCTATATGAACCCGTTTATGAGCTGCAAGGTTTGATAGTTTTAGAAATGTTTTCTCACACTCAGTACATACAAATAATTTCTTTCCTGTGTGCATTTGTTTGTGCGTTATAAAACTTGATTTTGTACTGAATCCTCTTTCACACTCAGTACAAAAAAATGCCTCCTCTGTTCCTCCAATTACAGTCTCCTTTCCAGTATGAACCGTTTCATTTGATTTTAGAAGTGCATTTGTTTCAAACTTTTGTTCAGATTCACTACATTGAAAAGTTTTATCTCCAGTGTGAAGTATTTTAGGATACTGCACATCTGAAATATGGGTAAAACCCTTTTCCCGTTCAGTACATTTGAAAGGTTTCATTTCAGAATGGATGCTCATCTGCCCTAGATCTGTTTTCTTAAGGAATGTTTTCTCACGTTCAGTATAAGCAAATTGATTTTCTCTTGCATAATCTTGATGGATAAGTCCGTGATCAGATTTCTGCTTGAGCATTTTCTCACATTCGGATGTTTGTTGGTGTTCAATAAGAAGCAAATTTGTGCTGAAGCCTTTCCTACATTTTGTGCAGTCAAATGTTTTTGACCGTTCACGGACGGTCTGACGATGCATAAGCTCTGGGCTATTACAGTTTCTCTCACATTGTCTCTCTTTTATCCTGGGTGGTGTTAAACCTCCTTCATAGTCAGCAGAAAGATCTGGGCTGTCTCCAGAAGGGTCTTTCTTTTTCCATTCCTCATTTTGCTGATTGATACACATTCTTTGCAGCTCATTATCCCTGTACCCATCATCTGTTGGATAACAAGAAAAGTTGGCTGGTTAATTTTACAGCTAAAGAAAATAACAATCATCAAGGGACCTTAACTGCAAAGACTAATTAAAGCCCTTTGATTAAGCCTCTACAAGATATATAGGAATTAACATAGCAAGGCCCTTAAATGAAATGTCAAATAGTGCCTATTTCATAAAGTCCTGGGCAGTTATTGGCTCCCCAGAACATTGCCAATCCAACTTCTTGCTTCTCTTCCTCTAACCCCCCCCCCCCCCCAATTGCAGCTTTTCTCGTCTCCCACACCGGTTGCAGCAGCTCTGATCTTCTGCCAAATATAGAGTGCATTCCCGCGCATGGCTGAGAGCACTTCTGGGTTTGCAGCTGCTTCTTGCTTCTGCTTGCATTCAGTTTCAGCAACTCCAGCATCTGGCAGCTTACCAGACCAATGCCGGAGTGGCAAAACTGAATTCAGGCAGAAGCAAGAGGCAGCCATGAACCCTGAAATGCTCACAGACATGCGCTGGAGAGCACTCTCAGTTCAGCAGAAGATCAGAGCTACTCCAGCCACTGATCGGGAGATGAGAGAGAGGAGGCTGCACTGTGTGTAGGGGTGTGGATGAAGGGGATGGGAGAGAGTAGTCTGCACTAGTGTGATTAGGCGTGTGGGTGAAGGGGATGGGAAAGAGGAGAATTAGCGAAGGCAGGCCAAGGAGAGTCATTTCAGTGCTGTGGTGTTGATGAAAACCTGTCTGGTTTGGATGCAACAAGTTAGTGTTATCAATCTGATCTAGTACAATATTTTCAACCAGTTTTGAGATAAACGGTAACTGAGCAACTGGATGGAAATTTGATACCACTGCGGGTCCTACTTTAATGTCCTTCACTTTTGGACTTACATATGCTGCTTTCCATGAAGCATGAAAGTAGCCAGAAGGTTAAGAAATATACAGTATTCAAAAGCTCAGTGTTTCTCAGTCTCCCTCTGCTGGTAGGAGGACATAAAACTAGAAGGAAGAGGATCATGTGGTGCCATCGTGGTTGAGAGGGTGTATTGGAAGAGTGAAAGTGGAGATTATAGAGCGCAGGCCCTGAAGACTCCAGAGAGCCAGAAACATTCACTGATAAAGTGGGTAAAGTAGAACCAAGAAAAGCCGATTTGAGCAGTGAGAATTCTGCATGAGAACTGGCTCACCAGGCAATCCGCAGTAATAGTGGCATCCAAACCCAAAGGGGCACTGATGTCCATTGTAAAATAAATGTAGGATGTGGTAAATTTTGCCCGTATTTGATGCTTGTGCTTTTGCAGTGAATAATATTTCTTCTCTGCCATTGTGATGGAAGACTTGTAGTAAAGTGCAGTTGAATGGTAGAGATTCAAGTTGGGAGTAGATTTGCATTTTCCCCAAAGTCCCTCGGAGTGCCTTAGTTGACACGTAATCAAGGTGGTTATAATTAAACCTTGCGTGCATGGCAAGCGGTGTACGATGTATGTGACAAGGGCGCAAGATTGTTATAAATCCTATTAAGCTCACTGTGCCATCGCGAGGCCTGGCAATCTAAATCAAAAGGAGTCTAAGCTCAAAGAAAAGTCATCTGAAAATGATTCAACAGTGACCTTCTTCAGGTCTCTAGTCAAACTTGTGGACTGACTGGGGGCAAATCAGACTGGTCACCAGGCTCAAGACAGAATAAGAAGACAAAATGATCAGTCCAAGGAAGTAGGATCAGAGATAATGTTTGGATATGAGGACATGGAGCAGGGAGGAAGTATTAAGACATCTAGAGTGTCCCCTGCAGTATGAGTAGGTAGCATAACATAATATTTGAGCGATAAAGTTTCAAGAAATTTAAGGAAGTCGGCAATGTGTGGTGCTCATGGGTCATCTAGGTGGAGATTCAGGTCTCCAAGAATAATGGAGTGGCAAAGTGAAGGTAATGGTCACTAATAAGTGATTTTAAAATTGGACTGAGACGTTACAAGAGAGGGATGATAAACAAGTAGAAAATAATCTCACAGGGATGAGTTCAGTCTAAAGGTAAGAAATTCAATCAGCGGTGTAACCATGAGCTTAGTAAAGCAAGTGGGGAGGGATGAGGAGTATATGACAGAAAGACCTCCACTTCTTCTACCTAATTATTGTAGTGATAAGAGTAACCTAATCAAGGCCACTCCAGTAGGAAAGACAGATCACCATCCAGGAGCCATAACACAGAGGGCTTTAGCGAGCAGCAACACATTCCTCCTGCTTAAACCAGCCAAAGCCTTCATCTGACAACTTCCTGTCACAGGACCAGGAAGTTTCATCAGAGAGAAAGCTCAGAGCCGGTGTCAGCAGAGAGAATATGTTGCTGCTGGCAATGAACTAAAGGATTTTAAAATACCAGTTTGGGGGGGGGGGGGGGGGGAAATCAGGCCAATGGAGTTAGGTGACCCCCCTCTATCATCTGGGGTGGGTGGGCTGTCCTGCCCACTCACTTTGGGCTCAAGCTCACCCAAAATTGGGTGTATGGCTAAACCCCTGGCATTCAAATATCTCTCATGAATATTCATTGTGGATATCCTGAAAACCTGTCTGGCTGGGGTGCCTCCAGGACCAGGTTTGGAAATCACTGGTCTATGCAATCTATGCAATAAATTGAGCAATTAAAATTTTTAATTGATGGTTAGCTCTAATTAGAATAGGAGGGTTTTTTTGTTTTCCCCACAGATCTACAACACATTCTACATTTTCAATGTAAAAGAATAATTAAACATTCAATAAATAATTAAGAATAAGAAACCATCATACATGTCTTCAAATCCGATTCAATACATGGTAGATGCCTCTTTTGCAGCAAAACAGCTATCAGTCATTTAAGATAAGTATCTACCAACTTTGCATAGTGGAATGAATGGCTCAAACTCTCGGCTGGGGATCATCTGTGGACTGCAGTCTCCAAGTCTGGACACAGATTTTCTAGTTAATTGAGGTCTGGTCTTTGACTGGGCCACTCAAGGACATTCAGGGTTTTTTTCTTGCTAAACCATTCGACTGCTTTTATTTTGGACTTAAGGATAATTTTTTCTGCTGAAACATGAATCTTCTCCCCATTCCCAGTTCAATGGAACACTGAAACAACTTTTTCTTCTGGATCTGCTTGTGCCTCTCTCTTTAAACCAACCATCTTTCACTCAATATTCACAAGCCTTCCTGTCCCTACTCCTCAAAAGTATCCCCACAACATAATGCCAACACCATGCTTCACAACAGGGATGGCATTAGTAGCATATGCTGGGTTTATCATATGTTGCACATATCACTTAGCATTTAGGACAAAAAGATCCACTTTATTCTCATCAGACCACAAAACATTCTATCACATGAATGCAGGGCATCGTAAATTTCTTGGCAACTGCTAAGCAGCACATCATATGGCTTTCCTTTAACATTAGCTCCTTCTTGCAACTGTTCCATGCAGGCTATGTTTATGGAGTAATCTTGAAATTGTTGAACTGTCAGCACTTTTCCTGGTCTCAGACCTCTGTACGTCATTTAAATAATCTTAGGCCTCACAGTGATCTTCTTTATCTCATTGCTACAAACTTTGGAGGGATCGCCTGATTGAGGCCATTTGGTGGTGCCAAACTCTTCACTTCACAATGATGGACCTCATATCTCATAGTGCCCCAAGATATATTCAAACACACTGAAATTATCTTATAGCCTTTCCCCAAATCAAGTTATCCTGGAGTTTTCTTAACTTTGATTAACATGTTTAGATCTTTGCTTCAAATTGACTTCATGGAACAAAAAGAGTTTGATTCTTCATCCAGTGGTATTCAACAGCTCAACTACTATGACTGGATACAGGTGACCTCTATTTAGCTTATTGTTGATTTTGTAAAGGCAATTTTTGGAAACCACACTAATTTCAGTTTGCTATGACAAAGGATGTGAAACATGCAATCAGGACTTGTTGGATTCTTTTTTAATCGTCTTCGTTTGGGTAATAAATAATTACTTTTTGAATATTTCTATAATTGTTTTTTTCCCCCATTGAAAGTGTAGAGTACATTGCGTGTTATCAGTGAAATCTCCTATTCTTATGTACCTTGAATCCTAAATTTTAGGTAGAAGAATGTGAAAAATATATAAAGTTGACGACTTTTATACGGCACTATATGGGCCTTTATAAAATAGGCTCTTACACTGACCCCCAGTAGTGCATAATTTCTCTACCACTATCCACATCTTCTCCAAAGGTGCAAAGCTGTATGCATTCTCTATGCATGTACATATGTATGTTATAAAATACACACAAACATTAGAACTCAGCCCCGTGCCCTTATTCGGCAGGTTGATACTCAGTGTAAGTACAGCAATATTTCTCCTAGGGTTCAGCCAGCACCATTTTAGAAGTGGCAGCCACCATCTAGGAGTGAGGACTGCCTTTGCCCTCAATGGCCCCTGGATCGAGTCAGGGTGTTGTTGGGGGGGGGGGGGGAGTGGGGGCTACAGGTAACCCTCAGATTTAGAAGTTTGAAAAGGCCAGACCTAAAAGGGGCAAGACTTTGGGAATAGGTTAAATTTTTCATTTACACCCAATGTTGGTGCTAGATTTCAGGGCCCTTTTAATTATACCACTGCTTGATTGCAAAATGGGCTTTTTAAAAAGATTTTTCACTTGTTTTCACAGGCAGGAACATGTGAAGTTCCTGGTCTTGGCAAGCAGAAGAGTCAGGAGTTCAACTGCATCCCATAAGTAAAGTTTGAAAAAAAGGGAACTAAGCTGCAAATATTTTCATGGGCTAGTACATAAGGTCCTGAGTTTGATCATGCTGGTTATGTGCGGCTTACCCATACCTATAGTTTCTGCAGTGTTCCTCTTCACTTGGATTACAGTCACTAGCTAAAATCTGTGAAACTCCCTGCTGGAAAGAGACTAGGGATTTATCCTGCACAATGGTCCCTTTGTGCACAGTCATCTTAAAGAAGCTGAGCCAAGGGCCAGTCGGGAAGAAAATCTGGTTTCAGTTCCTGGGGTCAGGCCCATAGATCCATTAGGGGGTTGGGAATGTCATACAGGCAGGAAGGAGTCCCAACCATTGTCTATTAGAGACTTTCACTGACTGAAGCTATTGCCCATAATGGCAGTTACATTTACATAGTAACTGAGGCTTATTAGGTTTGAAATTTTCCACAATACAGTGAACTTTTTCTGTAAAGAATTTTACTCCTATGTTACCTGCGATTGACTCAATAGTCTTAATCTCCTCTTCCCCCTCTGACTGATCACTCTCACACGACTCCTCTATTTTCAAAATCCGGACCGAGAGGTCAGGACTGAAACTTGTGTTACCTGTTACAGCAAGAGGAAGAGAGTTTCAGTTACAGCAACACTCAGCTAGAGGTGATAGATGATGCAGCATCTATGATAGTTTAAATGTCTTAGAAAAAAGGACAGAGTCATTATAATAGTGTTACGAAGTGGTAATTATATGTTAAGAGTTAGCTCAGGATCCCCCCCCCCCCAAAAAAAAAACAAAAAAAAAACCAACCAAACAAATAAATAAACAACCTGCTTAGGCATGTTACCTATTTCCTCAGTATCCTGCTCATCTGTCCAGAATTCTTCTTGCTTAATTCGGATTAAGATGTCAGGTCTGATGCTGGAACAACCTTGAATGAGAAAAGACAGAATACACTTAGAGAGCAACAGAAGTAGACACAGAAGAGGAAACTCAGAATCGAAAACATGCTGCTCTGCCTACTGTTACTAGGGTCCTCACTAGCAGCACACGGACACAACTAAATGTAGCTCAAATCAAAGATGAATAAACCCCAGTAAATTTAAGACAAAGCAAAATGTTAACAATTATGTTTCAGGCCACTTATTTAACAATTAAGAATGTAAAGCTGAAATAAAATACAATTTCCTTTGGGAAAATAAAAGGTGATACGAGAAGACAGAGAAATGCCTCATAGGGGTATATCAACATAGCACACAAAATTAATTTAGCTAAAAACAAAACCCCAAACAAACAACTTACCAAGGGACTCTACAGTATGTCCTCTTAAAAAAGTGAGATAATTACTACTACAATGCAAGTTTCTTCATGATTTGATTTAGAGCTTGACCTGAGTATTTGAACATATTCCCCCTCATTCTATAATCTTGTACACACATTTTCACACTTTTAGCTCATAAAATTACACACACTGGTTATAGATGCCAGTTAGGTAACTGATAAATTAGCCACTAAGTGGCAGTAATAATCAATAATTGCTGATAACTGGCATGAATTGGTACTAACTGACCCTAATTTAGCAGTTACGCATAGTGCATAACTGTGAGAGAGGCGTGCCAAGCTTTCAGAGTACTGTCAGTTCTGTGTGTAACTGCCATATTTAGATATAAGCATTTACACTTGCCACAGAATCTAATTCTATAAAAGTTTATTTTATGATTTTATGTATGTGTATTTGTTAACTGTCAAGAACTCTTGGATTGTGCGATATAGAGGTTTTTTTAAATAAAAATGTCCACTCACTCCTGCCTCTGAGTTGCTATCTTGGAAAATCGTGGCATCTAACCCTGCATGGTGCATTCCTGAACACTGCACAGGGTAAGGCACTGCCATTTTTAGGATGGCCTGTGCAGGGCCAAGAGCAACTGGGCATCGCTCCTGCCTTCAAACTCCAGAGGTGAGCTTGGGTGTTCTGGGGGTATAGGGGCTCCACAGAATATTTTTTTGGAAGTGGGGGAGGGAGAAGTGCAATATTAGTAGGCAATACAACAGACTCATCAACATCATCTTGACCAGGCCTGGTATACACGAAAAACACACAGAGAGGTAGAGCTCCAAATCTTTCACCACAGTAGTAATCTTTGTGATTTTTGAAAGATGCAGTTAATCTGCTTAGCCCTGAGGCTTCAGTTCTAGTAGATCTTGCAGTACCTTAAAGATGTAAGGCTTGATAAACTGCCAATCAAAAAAATAGCTGTCTTAGCAGTATACATTAATGTAACAAAAAGTATATATACACGAGAAAGGAAAAAGAGAAGGAACCATATTTATATAATAATAATTGAATTCCAGTGCGGTTAAATGTGTATATTTTTGATACCATTTCATGGTAGTTCTATTATTAGGTTTCAATGTACTGTTTTCAAGTTTACCTCATTTATTATATTTATGTTTATTCTTGGTTATTTTACTATTGTTACGCTGTTAACATAACTCATTTTTATGTTAAACTGTACCTGCTGTATACCGCCTTGGGTGAATCTTTTCATAAAGGCGATTAATAAATTTCAATAAATAAATAAATCTACGCTTTAATAAAATTAACTTTACCAGAAATAAAAAGAACAGGCAAACAATTTATTCCAGAGCCAGCAGGCACATCTCTCCATACTACCAGATATATAATATATTCTCCCTTCTTAGCATTTGATGACTTAGACCTCAAATGTATCTTGCATAAATATATTTTAAGTCCCTTTCTGAAATTTTGAAATGACAATTCCAACCATGGATAAGTCTAAGTCTGCATATTCATGTGGTCACTGATCCCATCAGTGACCACAGCCCCACTCAACACACTGTCCTCCCCACCAATAATGCCATCCTGACCATAGAATTGATCAAGAGAAACTCTAAAACAAAAGACAGGACACCAGACTCCCAGGGGTAGAAACTGCTGCTATATGCCTCTATTTCAAGCTTATGTTTCTTTTACCACAAGTCTTCCATTATTATAACAAATTTCAGGGGAACAGCTATAGCAGACGACAAGCTTTAAAAAGCAAATTTTCCATTTAAAGTAGGCAACATTTAGTTCCGAATCCATGCAATTGAGTTTCACAAGAAACTGCACTGAAGTGGAACGCAATACATACAGAAAAGAGGGCACGCACCCCAAGGAGCCTAATGTAAGTCATTACAGTAACACTAACACAGTGACTGATTAATAGAAGACGAAGGTACAACATGTTAAAGCTTTGCAATTTCTTACTATTTGTCTCCAGGCCGTTAAGAGCCCCAGAGGAAGTAAAGTTGCCACAGAGGAATTTTATACTTGCTTGTTACGGGAGGGTGGATCTGCTCTCTCCTCTCTGATCCAGGTGAGCCCATGCAGTGCATATCTTCCTCTTTTTTAATGCTCACCGAAGATATGGGTGGTACAATTGGATTGTCTGTTACAACAAAACAAACATCTATAAGCTCTAGAGATAATAGGTTTGGAAATAAGTTTTCATTCCAATCATTTATAGATAATGATGACATGGTTTCCATTTCCTTTGATTTCACAGCAGTAACATTTACTTACTAATAAGGGGGTCATTAACGTTTTCATTTTCCTCCCAGTCATGGTGCTGAGTGAAATATTTCCCACCTTCATGTTTAACTCTGATTAGCACATCTGGATTAACAATCAAATAACCTGTCAATAAAAGCAGTAACAGCAACAGTTACAGCAGAGGTCCAAATTCTCCCTAAAGAGAAAGGGAAAGGGGATGAGACTTGAATACCACCTTACTACCAAAAGGAGTTTACTTATTATAAACAGGTACTTATTTTTGTACCTGGGGCAATGGAGGGTTAAATGAATTGCAAAAAGTCACAAGGAGATACAGTGGGAATTGAACCCAGCTCCCCAGGTTCTCAGGCCACCGCACTAACCACTAGGCTACTCCTCCTAATAGATGCTGTAAAGAGAAATTAGCCACTCAGCCCCCTCCCTACTCTTTCCCTGCTAGCAATATTAGGTGTACAGCAGAGGGACTAAAATCTTTGCATCTGGTTTAAGTTGAAGACGTTTTAAGTTACAGAATAACGTTTCCTAGCTGTGATCAGCTCAAATCCTACTACAATTTTGCTTTGCTCTAAAATTACAAGGATCATTTCTCTGTACTCAAAGTAGGGTCATTGACTCATCCAGGGTTAGTGGCATTAAATTGTGGGCTTGTACGTTTCTGTTTTTCACTTTCAACATTGTGCTACTTTATCTTGCATCCCTGAGGGGTCTGAAAGAACCTGCGATGGTGACTCCCGTACTACAACAAGTGTATGAGGAGCAACTGACAGAAAAGTCCTCCTTACCCCGTGACATGAGGAAGCCATGAATTTCCTTGATGACCTTCTTGTACAGATCCTTCTGACGTTCTTCCAAAACATCCCACTCTGCGTCCCAAAAATAAGCCACAACATCATTGAATATGACCGATGCCTGAAAAAGAAATTAGCCACACTCAGACCCTCTCACTTCAGTTTTCATCAAGCCATGCCTAGTTACATTTGACTGCCAAACCAGCTCTTGAACAGATTAAGGGGGTCATTTTAGTGCATATGCAAAGTGTTATATTTATTTATTTAAAAAAATGTAAAACCCTCTCTGTCCTACGCTTTATAATAAAACATTCAACACTGCTTTGGGTGAATCTCTTCACAAGGCGGTTAATAAATCCCAATAAATAAAAATAATAAAACACACAACCTACACATATCATAATAAAACAGACAATAATAAAACTAAAGTAAAATGCACATGAGCTTTGCATAACACGCTAGCATAAGAAGTCTCCAGTAGTGTAGAATCAATCGTTTCACAGCAATGACTTAAACCAAAGCAAATACTTGAACCAAAAGCTGTGCCTTCAATTGTTTCCAAAACTGGATTATAGAGGGTATTTAACACAGTTCAACTCTTACCGTTCAGGAAATCCAGACTGCCCCAATTTGACTGCCCCTATCGGACTGACTGTTCACTTGTCTTTTAGATTGTAAGCTCTTTGAGCAGGGACTGTCCCTCTATGTTAAATTGTACAGCGCTGCATAACCCTAGTAGCGCTTTAGAAATGTTAAGTAGTAGTAGTAGTAGTGGAAGGGTATTTCATAAAATATGAAGGAATGATATTAACTCAGTCTTATTCGATGGAAAAAGGGAACAAAAGTTTGTTTGCTGAGCACAAGGAATGAGCAAGTCTGTAGATCCTTAACGAGTTGGCAAGAGCCAGAGGCTCAACATCATACAGTACAACACTTTATGAATCAATGCTACAGTCTTGAATTTTATCCTCCATTGAATAGATAACCAAGGCAGATCTTTCAAAATGGGCTAGATTCTATATATGGCACCTTAAAAAAAAATTGGCGCAAAAAAAAAAAAAGCACCTAAGAATATTCTATAAATTTCGTCTAAAGTTAGGTGCAGTTTATAGACTATGCCTAGTGGCTATTCCTGTGACTAAATCTAGGCACATCCATTTATTCCATCTAAAACTTGGTGTAAATATTGGCGCCTAATTTAGGCACAGAACAGGTGTATTCTATAATACTGAGCATAAATTTCAGAATGCCCATGACTCGGCATTGCTCCTCCCACAGCCATGCCCGCATTCAGATTCACGTGTTAGAATTTACGTGCATCACTCTATAGAATATGCTTAGCAAGTTATATGCATAAATTCTAATTATTGACAATTACTGTCAATAATTGACTGCTAGTGTCCAGTTAAGTTATGCACACAATCAGCTCCAGGGCCAAAGTTGCACACTCTAGTCGCCATACATAGAATCAGCTGGAATATGCAAAAAAAACAAGGCGTATTTGTCAGCAGGAGTGCAGTTGCACTCTGTGTAATTTGTAAAACTCGTAATCTACAAACCAGTAAACCCAAATACAATGAATTACAATAGTCCAATAAAATAGCAATCAAACATTATACTACATTTCTGAAATTAGGTTGCAACAATAAACACTTAAGTTTTCTAATCAATATCAGTCTGAAAAATACCTTCTGAATAGTATTTTTAATTTGAAGAGAGCTAAGGATAGAGAAGAGTCTAGCCAAATTCCAAGATATCTTATACTGGTTACAATAGGAATTTTCAAACTATTAATGAAAAAGGTCTCAGGAACTGAAGAGGGAAAGACTTTTCCTGAAAGAAACAAAATCTGTGGCTTAAACAAATTCAATTTAAATCTGCACTCATCCAGGCTCTAACAGCCTGGAAACAAATAGTAAGAAATTGCAAAGCTTTGTTAACTGAATCTATGACTAGAAAGAAAAGCTGTAAATAATCAGCATAAAGTACATACTGAATTTCTAGACTACCAAGAACTCGACAGACTGGTTACGTTACTTAATATCTATATAAGTCCAATGTCATCATGATAACATGATGGTGTGCACTATGCAGCAGATATGAACAGGGACAGAATTCGAGAAGAGGTCACACGAACAGGAGAATACACTAATCTATGTCTGTGCTTGAATAATTTAGGTGCAGACATTTACACCAGCTCAAGAGCAGGTATAAACTTCTGCACCTACACAATACGTACAATTTTTACTCTTGGGAGAATTCTGCACTACTGCCACAGAATTTGCCTCAAGGAAGGAAGGTAAAGTCTCAGTTTAAATTCTTCAGCCTTAACAGCCTTTTTACAGCACATGGCTATTCCAGCCTGTGATCAGCGTGGTGCAGGAAGCCCTGTGCTGTTCTTGCGAGACTTGAGAAAAGTGCAAGAATTCGAGAAGCACGCTGATCGCATGCTAGAACAGTCACACGGTGCAGGAAAGTTGCAGACGCAGCATTAGTGTTTGAAACAGGGAGAACCTGTTGAACAACAATCATGCCAGCTGGGAGAGATGGAATTCAGGAACAGAAGGTAAGGAATGGAGGTGATAAATAAATAAAACAAGCATGTATGGAAGAGGAATTAAGCTGGAGGAGATAAGTAGCAGATTGGCGACTACAGAAGGTAGGGAAATGTGTGGACAGGAAAGATAAATTGGATAAAGGGGAGGGAGAGAGAGAGAGAGAAAGAGTCAAGGGTGATGATCCAAAGGAACTGAAAGAATTTCGGTGAACCTGGAAGATGTACTGAGCCAAACTGACAAATGAAAGAGTAATAAATCACCTGGACCAGATGGCATACATCCAAGGGTACTCAAGCATGAAATTCCTGATCTGCTGTTAGTAATATGTAACCTATCTTTAAAATTGTCCGTAGTACCTGAAGATTGGAGGGTGGCCAATGTGACGCCAATTATTAAAATGGGTTCTAGGGGTGATCTGGGAAATTACAGACTGGTAAGCCTGACATCAGTGCCAGGCTAAATAGTGGAACTATTATAAAGAATAAAATTACAGAACACATAGACAAACACGGTTTAATGGGACACAGTCAGCATGGGTTCAGCCGAGGAAAGTTTTGCCTCACCAATTTGCTTCATTTCTTTGAAGGTGCGAATAAATATGCAGATAAAGGTGAGCTGGTTCATGTAGTGTACCTTGATTTTCTTTTGATAAAGTTGCTGAGAGACTCCTGAGAAAATTAAAGAGTCATGGGATAGGAGGCAATGTTCTGGTGTGGATTAGGAAATGGTTAGTGGACAGAAAACAGGGGGTAGGAATAAATGGTCATTTCTCTCAATGAAGGAGGGCGAACAGTGGAGTGCCACAGGGATCTGTACTGGGACCGGTACTATTTAACATATTTATAAATGATATGGAAATCAGAACAAGTGAGGTGATTAAATTTGTGAAAAAGGCACAAAACTATTCAAGGTTGTTAAAACAAGTGTGGACTGTGAAATATTGCAGGAAGACCGTAGGAAATTGGAAGACTGGGCATCCAAATGGCATCATTTTGAGTTAGCAAGGAGTTTGCTGTCTCGCCAAATTTCCCCCTGAAGAAGCCGTTGCTGGTGAAACTAGGATCTAAGCTGGGGCTGTATATCTTGTGAATATACACGGTTTCTACCATCTGTTGGAGTATGTGGCCTGTTGAGAACTATTGCAGTTGAGGTATACGTTTGGAGGATTCATTTCATCAAGAGAAGATGTGGATATTACATTTTTGCCTTCAATTGTTTGAACTAGTTGATCAGCTAGACATTCCACTCTAAGGGGCCCTTTTATTAAGCCGCTTACGTGTGCCCAATATGCGTCAATTTTGAGTTACCGCCCTGCTACTGTATGGCCCTTGCAGTAATTTCATTTTTTCCGCGCGTCAAAATATTTTTATTTTCTGAAACGCAGGCGGTAATCATCATTCTATGTGAGTAGACCATTACCGCCCGGTAACCACGTGAGACCTTACCACTAGGTCAGTGGCTAGCGGTAAGGTCTCTGACTCAAAATGGACGTGCGGCAATTTTCATTTTACCGCACGCCCATTTTCGGCAAAAAGTTTAGAGGCATTTTTTACAGGTGTGCTGAAAAATGATTCTGCGCATGCCCAAAACACACATCTACATTACCGCAGGCCATTTTTCAGTGCATCTTTGTAAAAGGGCTCCTTAGTGCGATGATAGAGAACAGTGTCCTTTGTATTTTGCACTTGAGCATGAGTTGGTCACATGGGTTTCTGAGCACTATAAATCTATTTAAGTTTAAAATAACCTGAGTCTTTTATTTTGTATCTATAGATAGATACATATATACACACATACACATAGTGGGGGAAGGGGAGGAAAAGTGATCTACAGTCTTATTTTCTGAGTTTCTGGATTTCATTTTTTTTTTCATTTGGCAATCTATGGAGCCTAAGAAGACTTGCAGATAGAACCACCTCCCCCCCCCCCCCCCCCCAATTGCTGGTTTTTTTTTTTGTCCGATTGCTGACATTTGTAGTAACAATCATAAACACAACTATGTTGCTGCAAGAAGTCAGCAGTACCTGCAGAACAGAACTCCTTTTGGACTCGGTGGATTGCTGAAATAAAAATTTCTGAAAGCTAGAAGCTCTAACCATGGTACACAATAACTGCAGTATGTCCAAATAACAAAGGGGCGTGTTGTAGGCGAGATTAGGGAGGGCCTGAAATCTGGACATTTAAGAGCAATTACCAAAGAAGAAGAAACATTCGTATCTAAAAAGATGGAAGCCTTACCTGTTTTTGGCACATGTAGGGTATAATTTAAAAAAAAAAAAAAAAGATACCCTGATTGAACAATTGACCACTGGAGGGATTAAAACATGACACCTCCTTGATCCCCCAGTGGCTGCTGTTCCCCCTCCCTCTCCCCTGAAAGTTAAACTGAAAAGAGATATAAGGCTCCGTGACAGCTTCAGGTGTTATGAGCACTCAAAGCAGGAAGCAAGTCTGAGGAATAGTTTTGGTGGTTAGTGTAGTGAACTGTAAATCAAGGGACGCAGGTTCAAATCCCACTTTAACTCTTTTTTTTTATTTTTTTTATTGTGAGCCCTCCAGAACAGAAAAATACTTCCTGTGCCTAAATATATGTCACCTGCAAACCTGAAGGCTATTGAATTGGTGTATATTCAGGTACAGTAGGTATTTTTCAGTTCCTGGAGGGCTCACAATTACAAAATAAGAGTTAAAGTAGGATTTGAACCTGGGTTCCTTAGTTTATAGTCCACTGCACTAACCAGTAGTCTGTCCCTCTGCTCCGCATGGATGTCTGTGGCCATTTTCTACGAATGCTGCCATTCCGATGTCTATGTCCCTTGGTTTCCCCATTCATAAATTTAGACATTCCAGTTTGTAAAATGGCTGTTCATGCTGGACATCTCATGTATTTTTAAAACAAAAAATTAGTTCTTGCCTGATAATTTTCTTTCCTTTAGCCCCAAAGGGTCAGTCCAGACTATTTGTGCTATACCTGGTCTTCTGCAGCTAGCCTTAGCCAGTATTGCCAAGCAGGGAAGAATGACTAAAACAAACAACCCCAAACTATGTACAAAAACACTGTAATATGTAAAAGAGAGCAGGTCCTGGACTGATCCTTTGGGACTAAATGAAAGAAAATTATCAGGTAAGAACTAATTTTTCCTTCCATTATGTCACCAAAGAATCAGTCCAGACTAATGGGATGCAAAAAAAAAGCAATCCTCGTGTAGGGTGGGAGCCAGAAACCACCATGGAAAGCACTTTAGAGGCAAAGGAAGACTCTGCATTTGGCCCCAAACCCAAATGATAGTTCTTAAAGAAGGTATGAGAAGAAGCCCATGCAGCGACAAATTTCTTCTAACGAAACCACACAAGATTCGGGAGGAATGTGGCCAGAGAATGAGTAGAATGAGCTTTCACATTTAGAGGAGCAGATTTCCCTGCAAACAGGCTCGTCAGGGGCATCTTTTGCAGTTGCGCATGTTTGTTACAGAATATTCTAACTTATATACGCAACTGCCAACTTTAGGCGCCAGCATTTACATCTTTGACATGACGTAAGTGCTCGTGCCTAAACTTAGGAATGCACATGCCAACATATGCCCTATAATAGCAATTTCACGTGCAATTGCTACTACAGAATTGGCACCCTTTGTAAGATCTACCCCCATATCTTCCAAAGTCGATGGAATCCAAACCCCTAAGTATATTAGTGTACTATATTGATATTTAAACAGATAAACTGCACAATCTCCCCAGAGGACTTTGCCCATTTAAAGCAATAGATCGATATACTTAAAAACAACCAACCCCTCTCTCTTTTGTAATATATAAGAATTGGAGAGGAAACCTGTAAATACAGAAGGAGAAATTTAGCTTTCTAACCCTCGGTATCATATTCCCTATAAGTGGATCTGCTCTGATCACTGACAACAAAAGGCGCCAAGGCCCATTGTGATAATAGACAACCCTGTCTGATGCCCTTCTGAAGGCTTAGTTGGGGGGAGGGGAGAAGTCCATTAATACCTTAGCCACCGAGTTTTGATATAAAGTTTAACCATATTGATAACCTGATCACCCAAATCTAAATTAAAAAAAACTACTTCATACCCTGAAATAAATAGGCCATTCAACAAAGACACTTTTCTGCATTTAATAACACAAACATGAAATCCTCTAAAGATTAGGCAATTGGTATTAGACTAAACATCAGCCTGACACCATCCTGCGGCAACCTACAGTACCTCGCATAAAGCCCGGCTGGTCCTTCTGAATAATTATATCCAACACTCCCCCAAATGATTAGGCAGCAACTTAATAAATATAGATTGTAAAGTTTACTCTTAACAAACTTGGTTCTATATTTGGTAACTAACGATGAATCTCTACCCAGTTTTGCAAGAACAACAATCTTGTATTCATCCTCCACTAAGCTGGAATGTTCAAAATAATTGATATAGCAATAACTGACATAGCAGCATGAACCAAGATTAGTATCAACTGAATGTCTGTCCTTTCTACACTAAGGTCTAACCTTGATAAAATAGTCTATTATTGTATAGAAAATGAATTGTGTGGGAAACAGCACAAAGAGTATACCTTGAGGCGTATTTTCAAAGCACCGAGACTTACAAAGTTACACGGAGGGGCATTTTCGATATGACGTAATCAAGTAGTGAAAATGACCATTTTCAAACCAGAAAAACGTCTCTCTCTTTTCTTTGAAAATGACAATTTCCTAGATGCTATGTTTAGTATGTCTATCTTTTTGGACTATTTTCTCCAAAAAACTAAATATAAAAATAAAAACCCATCCAAGTGAAAAACACATACAAAATCAAGCCATTGGGATGTAGGAGGAGCCAGCTTTCCTAGTAGACTGGCCACACAGGCATCCCAGCACAGCAGTGGGGCACCCTAGGGGGCACTGCAATGGACTTCACATAAAAGATTCTAGGTACACACCTCATCATTACCCCCTTATATTGTATGGCGAGCCCTTCAAAACCCAGGCCTGGTCTGAATTTACAACTTTAACAAGGTCTGTTTCTTTCAGAATATTTAAAGCCTTAACCCTGCATTTACCAACTAGTAAGATTGCTGATCTATAGGGTGAACTCCACAGAGTGGACTGTAGTGCCACCCAGTGAAATTTTGTCTAACTAGTTTCTGACACAAAAAATGTGCATTGGTCCCAAAGATCATGCAAGTATCCCAGTGGTGTGTGGGAGAGGAAACCATAATCCCCACCAACCAAAGAAAAGGCAAAAGTGCAAGAGGTCAAACACCTATATAACAGCACTTAAAAGATCACCTGATTGCCACACCAAAGTTACCTCCAGACCAACCTTGGGAGCTATAGGACTGGTGAATGCCAGATCAGCTAAAAAGAAATCCTTGGTGATTCACGATGCCATAAATGAACAGCATCTTGACATCCTAGGAATAAGTGAAACCTGGCTAGATGAAATATGGAGTTTACCACTGGCTGAACTATGCCCAACAGGTTTCAACATCAACCAAGACCAGAAAGATGGGATGGAGGGGTAGCAGTCTTGATTCGGTACACAAACTGCGCAGAATATCCATTCCCCAGCTACATGAATCATAATCTCTTTTAATCCAACTTGAAGAGGAGAAACCAATCTGGCTACTAATGGTATACAGAGCATCTTGTAACAACACATTTTCTGTGCAAGAACTCCTAGACCTGATTACTCAATTGACCCTGAATTACCCTAGGCTGGTGATCCTGGGAGACTTCAATCTATACATCAAAACCCCAGATAGCACCACAGCTGCCTTTCTGGACATGATGATAGCACTAGGATTTACACAGGTGATCAATTCTCCAACCCACAAAAAGGGTCACATACTAGACCTGGTATTCTACAAAAGGGTGGATATCCCAGAATTCTGGGATAACAGTATTGCAATAACACCCCTATCATGGTCAGACCAGGTTTTATTTAAATTCTCCCTAAGTGACCACCTGAAACAAATGGCATCTCCCAGAGTTTGGAAGGAGATCAGAGACAAAAGAAAAAAAGTTGACCACTGAGAATTTCCTAGAGGCTCTGGACTAGCCACATGTGGATGAAAAGACAATAACAGTGTCAGAACAAGGGCTCTGGACTAACCACATGTGGATGAAAAGACAATAACAGTGTCAGAACAAGCTGACATCTGGTATACACATTTAGCCAAGACCTTTGAGAAAACAGCACCACTAAAAAAGGTCTTATGCCCCACTCACAAACGTTCACTTTATTTTTCTCCAGAACGGATCCTTAAACGCGGACGAAAACTGGAAAGGAGATGGCGCAAATCTCGACTGGATGAAGAGAGGCTAAACTGTAGGAAGCACATGGCAAAGTACCGCCAAGGCTTAACAGCAACCAAAAAAAAAACAGTATTTCTCTCAATGCATTGCACAGACGACAATTCACCAAGCAAGTTGTTCAGTATACTAAACAGCCTACTGCAGCCCCACAACAGAACTAGGCTGCCCAGTCTAAACTGAACTGCAATGATTTTGCTGCATACTTTGCCAACAAAATTAAAAAGTCTCTGCCAGGATTTACAGGCAAACCCACCCAGTTCCCAACCAGGGGTGCACAAACTCGACCCCTCCTGACAGAGACAGATGGGACACAACCCAATGACAGAGGAGAGCCTTGACAAAATCCTAAGAGACCTTCGACCAACTACTTGCTCCCTCGATCCCTTCCCATCAAAGATAGTGCAGCAGGCAAGTATGGGCCTTATAGAAGGTGCCACAAAAATTGTAAATACCTCTCTTTCTAATGGGCAGCTACCAACAACATTAAAAAGGGCAGCGGTTCATCCTCTGCTGAAGAAAAACAACATTGACCGGGGCAAACTTGAAAGTTACAGGCCAGTATCCAACATCCTATTTCTAGGGAAACTCATAGAACAATCAGTCTGTGTTCAACTTAATGATTGGCTAGAAAAGAGAAACTGGCTAGATCCATGTCAATCTGGATCCAGACCCAGTTATGGAACAAAAATGGTCCTCGTATCCCTACTAGATAATCTTCATAGAAACCAAGACAACGGATTCACCTTGATGTTAGTACTGCTTGGCTTCTCAGCAGCTTTTGACACTGTGCATGATATCATGCTAGCACGCTTGACAGAAACAGGTATCAATGGAACAGTACTTGCCTGGTTCAGATCCTATCTATCAGACAGGCAACAATCCATAATGTTTGGCAGCAACTCATCACCACCATGGACACTGACCTGCAGGGTACCACAAGGATTGATACTATCACCTATTCTGTTCAGTATCTACCTGAAGCCACTAGCTGAACTGATGTGGTCAATGGACACTCAGTTCTACATCTATGCGGATGATGTGCAGGTTACTCATACCCATTGAACCTGACTTACCTACAGCCTCAAATAAACTGATTACCTAACATCAATTCAAGAATGGGCTAAACACAACAAACTTTGCCTGAACCCAAGTAAAACCGAGCTTCTCTGGGTCCCTAACACAAGTGGATATATGTACCAGACATCAAAATCCCTTTTGGGAAGTACGAACTCCCCCTCAAATCACAAGACAGGAACCTTGGAATAGAGTTAGATTTAGCACTCTGATTCCCCAAACCCAAGCAACATTCAAGAGCTGCTTCTACTGTTTGTGACAGCTACACTGCCTCTCTCCTTACATTGAGAAGGTAAATCTTATCCCAGTTGTGCATGCCACGATAACATCAAGACTAGATTACTGAAATGCACTATACAATGGTCTGATTACAAAGGGCCTGCACCAGCTCCAGTTGATTCAGAATGCAGAAGCAAGACTCCATAGAAGGTTGCAAGCAACGTGACCAAATCACACTATTTTTTGCAAAAACTTCATTGGCTACCAGTACAATATAGGACTAAATTTAAAACTCTTATGTCTGATCTTCAAGGTCCTGAAAGGAAATGGCCTTGAGTACCTGAAAAATAGGATGATCCTCCACACACTGCCAAGGACACTAAGGTCCTCCCAAGGACTTTCACTGACCACACCCTCTCCAAAAGACATTACACGATGTGATACCCACAAGCGAGCCTTCTCCGGAGTAGCTCCCACACTCTGGCATGAACTCCCTGAAAGGCTCTGCTTAACACAAGTCTATCTCTACTTCAGGAAGCAGGTGAATTTTGCTCTTCAACCAGGCCTTTAATGGAAGAAGTAACTAACTTGTTAGTCTCACTCACACACAAATACACACAAGGAGTGACTCAGGCTGCACATACTACAGCAGGACATGTTTATCCACTCATACACTAGCTGAGATAATACTTAACCATCCCTCTGACCTCATGTGCATCTTTCTTTAGAATCAGTCACCTTACTCTCTAACTCTCCCTACTTTCTTACATATCTATATGTTCCATCTTAGCTTTACCCTTCACTATCAATTATAATGTTCTATTTATGTATTGTGTTGACATTGTAAGTAGTATACCATGCCATATTTTGTATTGTTTTTGAATATTTTTACTGCTTTCTTACTGTACACCGCCTTGAGTGAATTCCTTCAAAATGGCAGTAAATAAATCCTAATAATAAATGAATAACCTACAGTACCCAACTATACACCACTACAATAGCCATATGGCTGCAGGTGTCACCTATATGTAATTACAGTAGTTTGTTGGGGTTTTTTTTTTTTGGGGGGGGGGGGGGGGAGGCCAACACTTTCCACCACAAGTGTAAATATAGTGGATTATGGGCCTTGGTCACCTTCTCTACAGAGCACTGCACCGACCACTAGGCTATTCCAGGACCCTGTTGCTGCTCTAATAGGACTGGCCATAACTTCTGAAGTTATCACAGAGGCTGGTATGTACTGTTTCATTTACATCTTTGCTGGGTAGGAGTGGATCAGTGACCACTGAAGGAGTAAGGGGTTTCATTCCTTTTTTTCTGCAGTGGTCATTTAGGGCACTTCTTTGTGGCTTATTTATTAATAAAGCAAGTCTAGACCAAAACTTGTTTTGTTCCATTAGGGCAGAAAAACATCCTTTAGGAATGCCCAGATCGCAACCTTAGCATGCCACCTTGTGATTTAAATGCACTTCTGACGGACTTCCTAGAAACAGTCTAAAAATTGGTTTCGAAAATGCCAATTTGGATGTTTTTGTGAGAAAAACATCCAAATGCTAAGTCTAAGTGCTTTGAAAATGAGCCCCATAGACTGTTAGATATTGTAGTCTCCAAATATCAGCTAGTCCCACTGTTACTAGCATGGACCGCAACACCTGACTTGCCTTCCCAAGCCAATACTCAACGTTTGAGTGCCTATTTAGAACAAAATCCATAGGCAGATTAAAGTCTGCCCCTATAATAAGAGGTTGTCCCAAATCTTCACTACATTCTCAGAAAGTTGCGTAAAATAAGCACCGTTGTGGAGACTTCCGGTGACGTCACCAGCCCAGATGGCGGTCTAGGATCGGAGCTCCCGAACGCGCCTGTGATTTAAGCTAATTTGAGCACCCCAACATTGACATTTCTACCTACATACACTTCAGCGGTGACCTGGGGTGTTTGATGCGACGAGATGTCTCAAAAACCAAAAGCTGCAGTATCTAAAAGTGGAGCGCGGAGCAGCGTGCGGGTATCCAAGATGGACGGGCGCCATGCTTCCTCACAGAATGAGGAGGCGTCGGACTCCGAGTCAGTGAGATCGGACGAAGATGCAGGCAGTAGCTGGGGACCGCACTTCACGCGGCTGTTTCGCGATCTCCGTAAAGACTTGGCGCTTATGAAAGCTGACATCGTGGAGCGTATTGACAATTTAAGAGGTGAGATCAAAGAAGTTGGGTCCCGTATTGATGACCTTGAGCAGGTGGAAACTGTGCTTCAGATGCGCCAGAGAGAGGACGAATTTGCTACCCAAATAGAAGACATGCAGTATAAAATGGACGATATCGAAAATAGAGGGCGCCGCACTAATCTGAGATTTCGAGGGGTACCGGAAGCGGGTAACCAGGAACATGTAAATCGCATAGTACAAGAGCTATGTACACAGATCCTGCTAGCTGCCCCTGGAAGTGAGGTGCCTGAAATCGAGAGAGCTCATCGTGCCCTGGGGAAGCCCTTGAATAATAAACCAAGAGACATAGTGGTACGCTTCTGGAAGTATGCTGAAAAGAACAATTGCTTACCCTGGCTAGGCAGAAGCCTGATCTCAAGTTCAATGATGCCCCAGTTGGAGTATATCAAGATCTCTCTGCTTTTACATTGCAACAGAGGCGGAGTATGAAGCCTATTTTAGATGTCTTGAACCAACACCATATAAAATACCGTTGGGCATTTCCATTTGCGTTGTGCTTCGATGTGGAGGGTAAGCAGCATAGAATTCGCACAGTTGCTAGTGCCAAATTGGTTTTGCAACAAGCGGGCTTTATGGGCCCAGAGACTGCGACTCCCGCAGCAACGGCGAATAACAGAGAGAAAGTACGTCAATGGCAGCAGGTCTTCAATAAAGCCAAAAAGCTAAAACTGACTGAAGCAAACCTGCCACCATGAAATGGTATAATTTTTTGCAGAGAGATGACAGTTTTGTTTTGTTTTTTTGAATGTGGGGCACGTACGATGTAGACTGAACATAGGGTGCTCATTGAGTTATAGCTCAGGGTTTGGGGAGCTTACTGGTTCTGGGCAGTGAGGGGGAGGGGTATGGTGGCCTTGCCTGGGGAGTGTGAGAGTGACAAGAGGTCTTTAGCCTCCGTTGGGCTCACCTCGGGGAGGTTTTGTTGTGTATTGGGGTGTTTGGGAGGGAGAGGGTGGGTTACTATGTTGCCCTGCAAGGTTCAGTGTGATATGCTGATGACTTGTGATTGGGCAGGATGGGACTTAACTTAAAGATAGTCACATTGAATGTGAAGGGTCTCAATGCTCCCAGAAAGAGACAAGCGATTTGGCAGGAATTAATCCGCTTACAACCACATGTGATAATGCTGCAAGAGACCCATCTAAAGCGTGCCCATGAACACTTATTTCATCATGCCTTATACCCCAAGATTTTCTTTGCATCTGACACTTCTAATAAGAAGCAAAAAGGAGTTGCACTTCTCTTTCGGAGGGACCTTCCGGTGCAGATCCAACATGTGAAACGCGACCCTCAGGGCCGATTTGTCTTTGTTCGTGGGGTCCTTGAAAATAAAACTGTAACCTGGGGTTGCGTGTATGGTCCTAATACGGGGCAGCCCCCTTTCTATAGTTTGCTTAAAAAGCAACTTCAATCTTTTGTAGAGGGACAACTTATTTTGGGTGGAGACTTTAATGCAACCTTGAACCCGGCTGTGGACAAGTCAGGCCCTGTGTCGAGGAGTGACAAGATTAATGCTAAACACTTGGACAGTTTTCTGCAGGACCTGGGACTGTTTGACTCTTGGCGAGACTTTCATCCTACGGACAGAGATTATTCTTTTTATTCTCCAGTGCATGCCTCCTACTCCAGAATTGATTACCTTTCTTTGGATAAATCTTTAGGAGGCCAGAACAGAGCCGCTCATATTGGAAGTATTACGATATCAGACCATGCACCATGTGCGGTATCATTAGAATGGTCAGGTGATGTGGCACGGGGTGGTTGCTGGATGTTTAATAATACTATGTTGCGTCAGGATGCTATCTGTAAAGAATATATCAATGTGCTTAAGGAATACTTACATTTTAATTTGAACTCGGGGCCATCTTTGTCAGTGATATGGGACGCCCTTAAGGCGGTGTCTCAAGGCCACTTTATGAAAGTAGCAGGAAAACTTAAAAGAAAGAAAGAAGCTGATATGCTATACTGGCTGGGACAGATCAGAGAGCTGGAGCTTAAACATAAACGAACGGGCTCTGTTAAGATTTACAAATCCTTGCAAGCAGCTCGTCTGCAACTGGAAGCCCTGCTGTCTCGAGATCTTGTATTTCTTAATGAGAAGTTGCGGTTGGGTGGGTATGTAGAGCGAAATAAGATCAGTAGGCAATTGGCAATAAAATTGCGTAAATTGCGAGCTGACCGCAATGTCTTTCGAATTAAAGGGTGTGGTGGAGATATCCTTAGAACATCCCAAGAAATCAGAGATAGATTTTGTAATTTTTATGCAGAGTTATACACTCGGGACCCGTCTATAAGAGACGAGGCCATCCATTCATACCTTGAGGCGATGGATCTACCAACTCTTGCCCCAGAGCATAATGTACTGTTGGAGGCCCCGGTTGAGGTGCAGGAAGTTTTGGTAGCCATCAAAACATTGAAAAATGGTAAGTCGCCTGGAATGGACGGCTATACTGGTGAATTTTATAAGACCTTTGCACCTCAGCTGGCACCTCTCTTAACGGTCGTTTTTAATTATGTACGCTCTGGTGGGGATCTTCCGCCCACAATGAAAGATGCATGGATCGCTGTCATTCCTAAACCCCAAAAAGATGTACTGGAATGCGCATCATACCGACCTATATCGGTATTGAACGTCGATGTACGTATTCTGGCTAAGGTGCTGGCTATTAGAATGAACTCTGTCTTATCTGCCCTGGTCCACCCGGATCAGGTTGGTTTGTCCCTAATAGACAGGCTTCTGATAATATCAGACGTACTTAGATATTATGTACATAGCGAATCAACGTGCGATACCCTATTGTCTGCTTAGTATTGACGCAGAAAAGGCTTTTGATAGGGTGCACTGGGCCTTTTACACGGTGTACTAGGGCGGTTTGGTTTTGGGCCCTACTTTATTAATTGGATTAGGGAATTATACTCAACCCCAAACGCATGTGTCAAGATCAATGGCCAGGTATCCACCCTTTTTGAGTTGCAAAGAGGCACCCGTCAAGGATGCCCTCTTTCGCCTTATTATTGCCCTTGTGATGGAGCCCTTGGCCCATGGTATTAGGAGTAACCCTGAGATACGGGAGGTGAGGGCAGGGGGGTGGGAATCTAAAATTGCTTTTTTTGCTGATGACGTCCTATTAACTTTGTCATCACCCCTGGAGTCCTTACCGAAGGTGTTTCAGGAGATGGAAAGATATGGTCAGGTCTCTGGTTTCAAAATTAATATGACTAAGACAGAAGTGTTAGCTCTAGGTATGGCAGGACAGGGACTATTGCACCTGTCAACATCTCTACCCTCTGAAGTGGATGACTAAGGGTATAAGATACTTAGGAGTTTTTATTACTCATTCTCTTGAGGATTTAAATAATGCTAATTATACTCCTCTGTTGAAAACGATCCAAATGACTTAGATAGGTGGGATTCTTTAAGTCTATCATGGTTTGGCAGGATAGCCACCGTGAAAATGAACGTTCTGCCTAGGCTGCTTTACCTTTTTCAAGCTATTCCGTTACCATTAGCAGAACAGGTACTCCAGTCGATGCAGACACAGATACAGAAATTCATTTGGCATGGAGGTCGCCCTAGAATTCCCTGCTCTGTTTTGTACAAAGCTCGCAAAACTAGAGGTGGGTTGGGGGTCCCTAACCTGGTACTATATCATAGAGCAGCCCAGGCTAAGGCAGCAGTGGAGTGGTTCCAAGAGCCCGTGCATAAACTTTGGGTGCAGCTGGAGCAATACCTGATCCATAGTCCGTTGAAACTGGGACATCTGTTGTGGCTGCCACCTAGGCATAGACGCCTAGGGTCTAATTTATGCCCTACCGTTCAGTTTACATTATCATGTTGGGACAGGCTAGAGCGATGTGAAGGGCTTTTATAACTCCAGGTTGTCTCCCATAGCATATAATCTGGCATTTGCTCAGGGTTGCACTCCTTCTGCATTTACTAGGTGGAAAAGACAAGGTTTAGATTTATGGGGACAATTGGTAGATAAAGGGGGTTTTGCAACTTTTGGGGAATTGGCAGAAACATATCACTTGCCCTCCAAGGACCACTACGCTTACTGTCAACTTATTCATTTTCTTGGCACCCCAGGGGTCAAGGATAAGTTGTTTGGGGAAGTGACCTTTTTAGAAGAAATGTGCGTACGAGATTTGGGCTCCAAAGGCTTGATTTCTTTGTTATATAAACATCTGAGAGATTCATTACCGGTGACATGTAGACATCGCATGAGTTGGGAAAAAGAATTAGGTATTTCATATGAAGAAGGGGAATGGGAACGCATGGAACGTGCATCGGTTCGAGTTTCTCCAGCGGTCAATATTCAGGAAAATAGTGTTAAAGTATTGTACCGCTGGTATTTAACACCGGTACGGCTGAATCGAATCTTTCCAAAGGTCCAACCTCTGTGTTGGAGAAAGTGTGGGCAATTGGACACCCTAGGTCATATTTGGTGGACATGCAAAAAGGTAAAGGCATTCTGGAAAGCGATCCAGAGTAGGGTTCAAGTGTGGGTTGGATCTAGTATTCCATGGGACCCGGCAATATTCTTGTTCAATCGGTCTATCTTGGGGATACCTGCGGAAGGGAAGGCATTGGCACGGACTTGTTTTTGTGCAGGTCGTGTGACCATTGCCAGATCTTGGAAGCAGTGTAATAGCCCCTCGATGGTCAAGTGGACACAACTGTTGGAGTATATTGCTGAACAGGAGCGGCTCTTGGCACGAGAGAGGAACATCCTGACCAAGTGGACAAGGATATGGGCTCCTTTTATATCCAAGGGGTGGTCTAGGGGTAGGTCAGGGCATGTACTCGACCAAATTTGATTGAACCTTGCAGGGGCGGGGGAAGGGGGATTAGGTTGGTTACTATAAGCTTTCTATATCAATAGTTTCTTTAAACTTTCTTTATACAAAACATAACTGGGTTGCACTTGGCTGAGTGTGGGGGTTCCCGCTTCTGTGGGACTCTTGCTGCAGATGAATCTAACTGTTTGGAACTGTTATGTCACACTGTTTTGTACAATGTATATTTGCTGGATTCATTAATAAACGTCTGGTTTAAAATTTAAAAAAAAAAAAAATAAGCACCGTTGTGTTCAATCTGTCTTGAAGACCTGGGCTCGTTTAGATTCATTTTGTCGGACTCCTAATAGCACTACCTGATAATTGTATAATTGCTGTTTTGCTATGGGTATTGTCATGGTATGTTGTTCTGTCTTTTCATTTTTGTTTCTTTCTTTGCCATGGATTATTGTTACTTTTGGTTTTTTATTTTTGTTTTGCGTTATGCTTGAAAACCTTAATAAAAATATGAAGGAAAAAAAAATAATGCATTGAGTCTGTATTGGAAGCATATAAATGAATAATTAGCGTTGCCCCAGATACAGTAAACTTCACTTTAACTCACCTACCTTCTATATCAGTGCTCACGGCGCATGGAGGTATCTTCAAAATAAAATTACCATACTACGTTTTTAATGACATGCAGAGGAGAAGGCAGGTACCATATACCAAACAAGTTCTCTGAACTCCATTTATGGTTTGCACTGCTTTCACATACTATAATTTTTGTTAGTGAGGTGTTTTTGTTTTCCCAATATACCACTTGTCCCCAAGCAGTAGGATTCAATATAATTGAGATGAATTTCTAGTAGCAGGGTTACATCTACTAATGCCTTCCTCAAATGTGCTAACATCATCTTTTTCCTTAAAGAATTATTTAATCCTTTTAACATAGGAAACAATTTCACAGCATAAACGGAATATTGTGCCACTAAAGAATGCAGTAAACATCATACGACCCTCTGTTCCCTCCAGTATTCCCAGCAAGCAAATGCTGTTCCTGTGAGAATGTAATTGAGGTCTTCAAAGCTGCATTCCAGTAGATACAGTGATTTAATTTCTTCCATTGCACAGAAACTAATTCTACCTGTGCCTCACTTTAAGCTCCAGGATCCCAACTGCCTCATCATTTTGTCAAATTATGCTTCAAGGTCAGCTACAGCCTCGTTCATAGCGCCCATAGCTTTGTTACTTTCTTTAAGAAGACCTTTAAATTTATAATAATTCAGACAACAGAGCTTGAACAGTGGAGTTCGACTCAAGCTGCTCCACTGATTTATGTGGCGATGGCAGGTCTGATGTCTAGTGTGTCACTCCCTGGGTTTCTGGAATTGTATAATCCAACTTTGTTAGATTCATGATGGAGATGTTTGGAGTTTCTGTAGCCATTTAATGACATTATACTTCAATAATGGTGGGATAAATGCTCCAAATCAGCCAGGTCTGAATGAAACTCGCACTTCAGGCATCCATCTTGGCTGGTGCTCCACAGTGCATCCAAACCATACATTTTAAAAATAGGCATATCTTTCTCCCTCAAGTATGTGCATAGAAATGTACTCACACACACTTGTGCACAGGCATTTCTATGTAACATGAACACACGGGAATCTTAGCAAAATGGCCCTTATTCCAGGAACTTAAATTTCAGAGTGGAAGACACCCTTCTAATGGTCCAGCTCATGGTGGGCCAGGAGCAGCACATGCTCTTCCTCCATCCCAGGGACACGCCACCCACAACTTTATATAAAAAAATATAATAAATGCACATTTTATATTTTTGGAATTCCTGTCATGTTTCTATTTTGCATGCATGTGTTCTATCAGCCTTTACCCAAGGTTGTCACAGAAGGTGATAAAAGGGCAGGGTAAGGCTATCCTGAAGGGCACTATCCTGAGTGTCATTTCAAATAATCCCCTCTCCACGCAAGGGGTCTTCTTAGGTATACTTCTGTGATGATGCTGACAGATATGTGCTGAAGGTAAACAACCGAAACAGGGTTTATTCCAGAGCTTTGTAACTATGGAAAACCTCTTCTCCTACTCTCTAGCCTTTGGTCAACTACCAGCAAGTCTAAGGAACAGCTTCAGAAATCAGTACCATACAGACAGGCTGGCATATATGCTTGGATTTGGGGGGTGGGGGGGGGGGGGGGGGGGGAGAAGAGAAGAGCAGGGGATTTGGATATAGCTCACTTTCCCCTCAGTAAATATGCTTATAAACGGACCTCTCCACATTGTCCAACTGTTGAAACAAAGGGTAAGGAAACCAACTGATTCAGATGAAATGGAGTTACAACCTAGTAGCCTAGTGGCTAGAGCACCAGCCTCGAAATCCAGAGGTGGTCGGTTCAAATCCCACTGCTCCTTGTGATCTTGGGTGATGTTGGGCAAGACACTTAACCTTCCATTGCCCAGGTATAAAATAGATTGTGATCCCTGCAGGGACAGCAAAATCCCCAGTGTACCTGAATGAAACTCACCTTGAGCTAACTCCTGAAAAAGGTGTGAGCGAAATCCAAATAAATAAACCTTGGGCAGAATATCCCAAGAACCACTTTTTCTTCTGAGAAGACTAAAAAAAAGGGTTCTCTACTTGAAAAGGCTTCCAGCTCCGATACTCTTTTGCAGAGAAGACAGCCAGCAGCAGAACTCAATGTAAACTTCTTCAGAGTAGAGTCCCAAGCTGGTTCAAACAGAGCTAGAGTCAAAATTGACACCACCAAGTGAGGTACCTGCCACAGCTTTTTAGCAGGAACTTGAACAGTTACTGGCAAAGACACCACAGGTAAAGCAGGGTCACCTGACTGATCTGAAATCTATTTTTTTAATTTTATGTTTTCAAATTAATATCATACAAGCAAAATGGTTGAGAAAGATAGGAATCAATTGCTAAACATATTAAAGCCAAGGAAAACGTAAAACAAAAGCAAAGTATTTTTTAGAAATATACATCGAGATACCCACTACCCCAAATCTCTCTCTTTAAACAATAGGCTTTGAAGAAAAAAAACATTAGTTCTGATACAGCCCTTTGTTCCACTGTGGTGTGCACCCTAAGGGCCAGGCCACCTAACCTTTCTAAAATTAGCCCTAAATGGCTTATCAGTGCATTCTCTAGCTTTAGAATCTATCTCTGATGAAAAACCCAGCATAGTTTAGATCATATAACTGGTACTAGATGACACTGGGACTAATGTAGGGATAGTAGCTGAGTACAGCACTTCTTTGCCTATTGGGCTGCTGTTCTCCCACCTATCTCTGATGTGCTAGTTCTGCTAATTAAAGCCAATAAGCACCTATGCTCAGGAAGCACTCTTTCAGTTCTGCTGCAGCTCATATTGCACGGGGTGGGGGTGGAGGGACGGTGTTAAGAGTAGAGAGCTGCACGGGAATAGGGTTGGCAGAAATCATGCGGTTACCGCAGGGTGGACCCAGGTCCTGAGGGGATCCACATAAATGTAGTCTAGCCTTCCCTTGCCCCGCCCGAGCCTCAGGGCACCCTCCTCGAACCTACCTCAATCCACCCTGGTGGTCTAGTGGCCTCTTCAAGGCAGGAAAGATCCCCACTCTTTCCTGCCCGCTGCTGCTGATCCACTCGCTGCCAGCGCTGCTTCTTTAAAATGGCTGCCAAGACTTCAAGCAGAGATGGAGATTATCTACAGTGGGGACGGGTTAGATTTCTATCTCCGTGCAACTCTCTAGTGAGAGAAGAGCGTTTAGTGTGCTTGATGGATCAATGAGATGGGAGAACAAGACTTTGTAGTAGGCAGCAAGAATGGGCAGCTACAGAAGGTTTGTGTATGTGCCTTACAGTAGACTGGCTTACATCTTCTTGGTAGTAGCTCAAAGGTGAGTTCATTCAGATACAGTAGGTATTTGCCTATCCCCAGAAGGTTTATAATCTAAGCTACAGATGCTCAAAAGGTCCGCAGCCTCTATGTTTGCATTTAAAGCAATGGAGAATTAAGTGACTAGCACAATATCACAAGGTACAAGAAAGATTTGAACAAGGCTTTCCTATCTGCTGCTCCAACCATTAGGCTATTCCTTCAGAATAGAATGGGGGTGGAGGGGGTGAAAGGTACCTTGATGCATGACTATAGTTTCATTCTAGACAAAGTGAAAAAGGCATATTTTACTATGCAAATCAATATCCAAGGTATCTGGTGGCTCAATGAAAGCATATGTGGACCTAGTATTACGTGATCCATAATCCATAGTCTGCAACTGTTTTGCAAATGTAGAGTCCCTCCAAACCCAGTTCAGTGGATAACAGCAGACTCATTTTCGAAAGAGGACACCCATCTTTCGACACAAATCGGAAGATGGGTGTCCTTCCCACAGGGTTGCCCAAATCGTAATAATCGAAAGCTAATTTTGGGTGTCCCCGACTGCTTTCTGTTGCGGGACAACCAAAGTTCATGGGGGTATGTCGAGGTGTAGTAAAGGCAGGACTTGGGCGTGCCTAACCCCTGGGCGTCCTCGACCCATAATGGAAAAAAAAAAAAAAAAGCGTCCCTGAGCACTTGGACGACTTTACCTGGTCCTGTTTTTCTTACGACCAAGGCTCAAAAAGGTGCCCGAACTGACCAGATGACCACTGGAGAGAATCGGGGATCACTCCCCTTACTCCCCCAGTGGTCACTAACCCCCTCCCACCCCTCAAAAACATCTTTCAAAATATTTTGTGCCAGCCTCAAATGTCATACTCAGGTCCATCACAGCAGTATGCAGATCCTTGGAGCAATTTTAGTGGGTGCAGTGCACTTCAGGCAGGCGAACCCAGACCCATCCCCCCAACCTGTTACACTTGTGGTGGTAAATATGAGCCCTCCAAAACCCACCACACCCACATCTAGGTGCCCCCTTCACCCCTTAGGGCTATGGTAGTGGTGTACAATTGTGGGGAGTGGGTTTTGGGGGGCTCAGTACACAAGGTAAGGGAGCTATGTACCTGGGAGCAATTTCTAAAGTCCACTGCAGTGCCCCTAGGCTGCCCGATTGGTGTCCTGGCATGTCAGGGGGACCAGTGCACTACGAATGCTGGCTCCTCCCACGACTAAAGGGCTTGTATTTGGTCGTTTCTGAGATGGGCGTCCTTGGTTTCCATTGTCGCTGAAAATCAGAAATGACCAAGTCTAGGAACGACCATCTCAAGGACGACCTAAATGTCAAGATTTGGGCGTCCCTGACCGTATTATCGAAACGAAAGATGGATCCATCTTGTTTCGATAATACGGGTTTCCCCACCCCTCCATGGGGACTTTTGCGACGACGTCCTCAGCAAAACTTGGGTGTCCCTTTCAATTATGCCCCTCCAGATGAAACTTTTTTAGGGTATGGGCACTAAGCTCATCTCACCAAACTTACTTACAGTTGTAGATTGGAAAATAGTGCTTATTATTGTTTGCTATGTAAATTAATATTCCATCACTGTTTCATTATTACTTGCTACCAGTCCAGTATTATATAAAGGGCATTTGCTTTAAACTTTGTTTTAATTTGTTTATTCAGTCCTTACATGCATATGGTTTTGCTTTTTAAACCCAAAGATAAATCTTAAGGGTGGTTAAACAATCAGGTATAAACTGTGGGTTTTTTTTCGACTTTACTTGTTTTGGACTGCTTTGGGTCCCTCCCTCCTACTGATCTGTGTATCTGCTGTCTAGAATTTGGACAAATGGAAATGTGAAACTAAAAATTAAGTTCTGGATGTACTCCGAGTCTCTGAAGAAGTGGGGCAGGGAAGGAGTATAGAGGAGGAGGATGTTTGTGAAAGGGGAGGAGAGAGAAAGGGGGGGGAGGGAATGTATCTTCTATTATTGCTTCATAAACGACAGTGAGAGTATTGTTTGTTCATTTTTATACTATATAAAATATATATATATATATATATATATATAGATATAGATATATAGATTAAAATCAACTGTATGAGGCTTCTGTGGATGGGGACAGAGACAAACTTGTCTGTCATGAGAAAAACGGAAGAAACTCCTGCCTCTTGAGACTACATGAAGAAAGCAAAAGAAATCAACCCCAACTGTGCCCTGAACCAAACACACCCGACTACATACAAAAGGGTAGCCAATTACCAAAAGGGGTGGATTCTTGTACAAAAGGAAAGAAAATTGCCAGGTAAGCCAATTCCTTGCATTACATCACCAAGGATCAGTCCAGACAACTGGAATGTAAAAAGCAATACTCACAGAGAGCGCGACCGGCTCATCATGGAAGATAGAACCTGAGCCGCAAAGGCAACTGCTACCTTAGCCGCCATGTCCATCCTATGCTGCTTATGAAAGGTACAAGAGGACGCCCATGTAGCAGCTCGACTCCAAAGACAATGCCTGAGCCTCCGCGCGAGGCAGAAAGAGACCAAGTGGAACACGTCTTAAGTTGGAGTGGAGTCTGTTTGCCCGCCAACATGTAAGCCACCAAAATAGCGTCCTTCACCCAGCGGGCCAGTCGCCTGGAGCCCCCTAGGCCCCGTAAACAACAAAGAGATGACCCAACCAATGGAAGTCATTGGTAACCCTGAGGTAGCGCAACAGAGCAAGTTTGATATCCAACAAATGCAAAGCCGCATACTCCGAACCGTAATCCTCCATGCAGAAGGAAGAAAATGTCTGCTTAAGGTGAAAGGGAAAAACACCATGGACAGATCGACAGTCTGGACCGCGAAAACCACAGAGGGGTTCTTCCAAGACAAGACCTGGAGTTCAGAGATCCGTCTCGCCAAGAAGAGGGCCACTAGGAACACTGTCTTTAAGGTAAGATCTTTAAGCTTGACCCAAGTGAGAGGTTGAAGGGGCCCGCTGGAACGCACAAAGTACGAGCCCGACATCCCACGAGGGGCAACAGGCCGCAGAGGAAGACAAAGATGCAAGACCCCCCCCCCCCCCGCCTCAAATGGACCACATCTGGATGGGCTTGATAGAGGTATGCTGAATGTTACCCAGTAGCAAGCCAAGGCCGCCACCTGAACCTTCAGGCTGATGAGACAAGCCCTGTTGCAGCCGTCCTGCAGAAAAGCCAAATGTGTTCCAAGAAGCTGAAGTGGGGCAATACCCCAGTGGGCTGCCCAGGTCTCAAACATCCGCTACACTCTTGTACAGGCTTAAAGCAAGGTCCAAAGACCCCTTCGGAATAGCTTTTCCTCCTCAGCCGTGACCTCTCAAGAGCCAGGCCACAAGACCAAAGGGGGAGGGATCCTCCATGAGGACTGGGCCTTGATGAACAAAACCCCTATGAAGTGGAAGGAGCACTGAAGTGTCCAACTGAAGCCGGATCAGATCCTCGTAACAAGGACGCCTGGGCCAGTCCGGTGCTACCAGGACAACCTGGCCCGGATGCGCTACAATCTGCCATAACATTCGGGCCACCACAGGCCATGGAGGAAAGACATGGGGGCTCTCCACCGCCCATGGCTGGATGAGGGCATCGATTTCCCCATCTGCTACTGAAGAAGGTTCCCAATTGCACACTACACCAAGAAGCCATCAGATCGAGTACAGGTTCTTCCCACCATCCCACGATCAGTTTGAAGACCTCCTGAGACAGCTGCCATTCTCCCGGGTTAAGAAAGACCCTGCCAAGGTAACTGGCCACAGGTATTGAGCACCCCACGATGTGAGTGGTCAACAGAAGGACATGAGCCTCTGTCCAAAGGAACAGGAGACAACTGAAGTAGGCCACCACTGTCATGCTGACCAAGAAGATCTACACAGGCTGTCCCCAGATAAGCGAGGCAAAACTGAGGAGAGCATACCTGATGGCCCTGAGCTCCAGCTGATTGATTGACCAGGAGGCCTCCGCAGGAGACCAGCGGCCCTGTGCTGCATGATGAAGATAAACGGGCCCCCTTTCGGACAGGCTCGCATTCGATGCATAGCAAGTGGAAGACCCACTTGAGATTCCAAGGCGAGAGCCACCATGCCATATTCACCCAGGCCTGGATCTGGATCGAACAGGGAATCAGAGCCTCGTAATTCCCTGAGACCAATAGCTCAAGGGTGATGCCTGAAGCAGCCACATATGAAAATGAGCCCATGGCACAACGTGCAGCATGGCCTCTGAAAGGACAACATGTTCTCTATCTACTGACGAATGTTCAAATGGCAAGCAGGGGGAAGAAAAAGCTAAACTGCCTGCGAAGCACACTCCCAAATACTCAAAAAACTGGGTGAGTCAGGTGATTCTTGTCAAAAATGACCACCCACCCCAGCGCAGACAGAAGGGAAACCATCCTGGAGGATGCCTCCTCGCTGTCCCACCGTGAAGGAGCCCACACAAGCCAGTCATCCAAACAGGGATAGACCTATATGCCCTGCTTCCGCAAATGAGCAGTCACCACCACCATAACCCTGGAAAAAGGTCCTGGGTGCCGTGACCAACCCAAAGGGCATCATCTTGAACTGGAAGTGATGGCCGAGGACCGTAAAGCAGAGAAACCACCAATGCGGATGCCAAATGGGAATGTGAAAAGTAAGCCTCCTGGAGATCCAGGGATGACAGAAACTCGCCTGACTGCACCAAGGCGATGACTGACCACAGAGTGTCCATGAGGAAGAGCTTGAATTTTGAGCGCTCTGTTGACACCCTTGAGATCTAGAACCAGACAGAAGGATTCACCCTTCTTGGGGACCAAGAAGTAAATGGAATATCTACCCACATCCCATTCCAACAGAGGAACCAGTTGATGGTGTCCAGAGCCACTAATGCTTGCATAGTGTTCAGGACCGCTTGCCACTTGGCCGAGTCCTGCAAGGAGACACCAAGAAGGCATCTGCAATGGGGCAGCAGAATCTGAGCTTCTATCCCTCCCACACAATACCGAGGACCCACTGATCTGAGATGATCACGGCCCACTACTCGAACAGGTAACGTTCTTTCCTCCGAAGGGACCTGGAGAAGAGGGCCCGTAATCTGACATTATAAAGCAAGCAAGGAAGGAGGAGGGCCCTGTGCCAACTGGGCCCGACTTCTTGGAGCCTCGAAAGGAAGGTTGGCTCTGTGGAAATTGCTGCCCCTGCATTACCTGACCCTTCCTGGGCCAATAGCACTTAGCCTCCTGCAGCTGAACCTGCGCAGACCAGAACAGTGCCTTAGGCCTATCCTTAGAATCACACAAATCCTTACCCAGCCTTTCCAAGTCTTTGCCAAACAGCAACTTGCCCCTATAATGGAGCCTAGCCAGGCAAGACTTGGAAGCTGCATCTGCAGCCCAATTCCACAACAAGAACCAGCAAGGCCCTGAAACCACCAACGCCATCCATTTGGTCAAGGCCTGAAGCAGATCATACAGATCAGCCACGTAAGACAATCCTGCCTCCAAAGGGGGTGAAACGGACTGGTACTCCAGCTCCATAAGCTGCTGCGATCATGACAGGGATGCCCGAGCAATGTAGGACGCATAGATCACAGTCTGTAGGCCACGAGCGGCCACCTGAAAGGCAAGCTTCAAGGCCACTTCGATCTTGCAATCGTGCACATCTTTCAGAGCCGTACCACCCTCCACCGGATAGCGGTCTTCTTTGCGACGGCTGTAATCACAGCATCGACCATGGGTTGGCCAAACCGCTCCAGAACCACCAAAAGAATGGGGTAAAGGTGTGACATGGCCCTGGTCCCTGTCAGGCTGGAGTCCAGGGATTCCCAGTGCACCTGAATCAACTCATCCATGGCCTCATTGACATGAAATGACTTTGGAGGCCTCTTGGTCCCAAACATAGTGGAGGGAGTCACACTACGGTCCTGACCTCCAGGGGGAGTAATGTGAAGTACCTCAAGTGCCTGAGTGATCCAAGAAGAAAGTTCCTCCTTGGCAAACAACCTGGCAGCAGAGGGGTCATCCACATCAGCCCCAGAGCACTCCTGATACGCCAGATGCACGGGTTCCTTCCCAATAGACAAGACCGCCTCCGACAGCAGAGGAGAGGAAAATAATGCCACTTCCTGTTCCTAAAAAACCTCCAGTTTGCACTCCTTTGCCTCTGGCTCAACAGCTGACCCCATCCTCTCCCCCCCCCCCTCGAGGCAAAAATCAGCCTGCTGCCCCTTAAGAAGAAACACCTGGTGTATTAAAAGCACAAACTCAGGCGAAAAGGGAAGCGATGTAAAACTGAACCGAAAAAGGAAGGCATCAGTAACCTGCAGAGAGGAAACAACCACAACATCCAAAATGGCCACGGGTGGCATTTTTCATCAGTTGAAAGACACTGTATAAACTAGGGCTCATGCAGACTGTTTAAAAGACTGTTCTGTTGGATACCCTGAAACAGTGACATGCAAAACACGGCCCATGTAGGGACCCAGGGAACTATAAGTGATTTTTTGGAACAATGTTTTTTTTTTTTTTTACTATATGGTGAAATGCTGCACGTTTGGGATATAAAAAGTCAAAAAACAATGTACAATGATTGAAATTGGTGGACTTTTTAGAAACCTATGTGCCTGTGATAATCATGTGAAATATAAGCACATTAAAAAATTTCTATTACAATATATTGAAAGTCATTATGTGATTTATAAGAAAAACATTTTTGCTCTGCAGCATTTACATTATGAGACTGCTCAGAATAAGCCATTCTGTATCACAAGGCAACTTATACACTGAAATGAGGAAACCCCGGATGGCAGTACCGAGGTCCCACTCTTTCACGAGTACCATGGGAACTTGTATGGCAGTCTCAGAAAAAAAAATTCCATAGACCGCTGAAACCTGCAGCCAACTGTTCCACACAAACCAGCTCTGGTAGTTTTTTTTTTTTGTAAGCCCTGTCTGAGGAAAAAAAAAAACCCAAAACTGCCAATATGAAAAGCACTGCACCAAAACAGATCCGAAATAGTCCTCGACCAGGGACTCCTACCCAAAGGGTGAGCTGCCCTGCTGCTTTCTCCAGCCCCCATAGCAGTAGCTACAGAGATCCCACTCTCTAACTATAATGCAAGGCCGAACTCACCATAGGCAACACAGTCATTTGGTGACAGCTGTTTCCCAAGAAAACCCCTTAGGCAGCTCAGTCATCCCAGCCCAGGGAGGAATGGGGTAACAGGCATGAAAGAGCTGTTGCTGAACTATCTTGTGACTCGGACAGCAGGAAGGCGGCAGTCTAGCATGCAACAGATCCAGGAGCTGGACGAAACCCAACAGGATGGCACATTCGTGTCATAACAGACTGTGCCAGCTCGCTACCACTTTTTTTTTTTAAATGCAAAACAGTGCTCCGTCTCACTCACGCCATAGAAGGAAAACTCTGGAATTCGTTGCCAGAGAATGTGGTAAAGGCGGGTTAGCTTAGCGGAGTTTAAAAAAGGTTTGGACGGCTCCTCAAGGAAAAGTCCATAGACTGTTATTAAATGGGCTTGGGGCAAATCCACTGTATCTGGGATAAGCAGAATAAAATGTTTTGTACATTTTTGGGATCTTGCCGGGTATTTGTGACCTGGATTGGCCACTGTTGGAAACAGGATGCTGGGCTCCATGGACCTTTGGTCTTTCCCAGTATGGCAATACTTATGTACTTTTGTAAAACCCTTTTGCAGAGCGCCCCACAGGAAAGAACCTGGAGCTGCATGGGGAAACTTAGCACCCAAGAGAAAGGTGGGGAAAATCAGGTCGTCCTGTCATACCTGGCTCACATGCTAGCAAAATGGCTGCCGACGCTCTGCTAGTACCAAGTGACGCGCATCCTGCACGTAAGAATACTAGCAAGGTCTGTACCAGTGCTGCCACAGGATACTGCTGGAAGCCTGCATACCCATTGGGGAATAGAACCGTCGCTGCACCTCCCACGAACGGACGAAAACTGCGTCATGGAACACAACAAAGGCAATAAATGAAACTCACCCAGGGTGCAGTGTGAGGAGCCCCATTTGTGTCCCATTGCAGCAGGAGGTAAAATGCCATCCTCTCCATTAAAGCCCTGATACTGGAGGTACCAGCATCTCTCCTGCAGCCAAATTAGAAGGCCTTTTTTTAATGCTGAACGTCCATGGCCTTTTTTTTTTTTTTTTAATGCTGAACGTCCATAGCATGGAGGAAGGAGAAAGGCAGGAGAGGACAGTAGGGTGGGGAGGGACCTGGACTGAACAGGTGTATCCTCTAGACGAAGCACCGCTCAGCTGCACGCCCCATAGCTCAATGAAGCTGGGAAACCTAGAATAGGAGCTGATAGCAGATGAGGCCAAGAGCTTCAGAGAGACCGGCCATCGCCTGCTGGAGATGGAGAATACTGACTGGCCAAGGAGCTTGCCATCCCATAAGGCACAGTGCACTGCTCTCAATCTTCACCTGCTGGCAGATGAATCCAGAGACGTGTGTTGGTGTTCATCTGCTGCCAATGCTAAGGAACCAGTCATATTCTCTATTTCTGCAGGTAATTAGTTAACAAGCCAATCAGCACCAATAGTTGCCACTTAAGCAATTATCAGAACTAATTGGCATTAGAATTTACGCACTACTTGCTAAGCGTATTTAGAAAGGCGGTCCGTGTAAATTCTTAATGCATGTTGTCAAAAAGAGGGCAAGTCCATGGGTGTGGAATGGGCAGACTGTGGGTGTTACTAAAATCTATGAGTATTGATTTAGAATACATTCGCTCGCACCTAATTTAGGTGTCAGCATTTACACCAAGTTTTATTTGGAGTAAACGGATACGACTAAATCTAGTCACCAGGACAGCCGCTTGGAGTATTCTATACACTGCATGGAAATTTAAACCTATTTTATAACATATGCCTAAACTAAGGCATACTTCATAGAATGCACCTAAGCATTTTTTTTTCCCTGTGCAGGTTTTTTGGACATGATATCCTTGAGATTTGTAACCCAGACTCCAGCTCCCAATCCCACAAATCTTTGAACAGCACGGGTAGACAAACCATTCAGGCAATCGGACAGTGCCTGAGGGCCCAGAACCTCATTCCCACATGATCAACACCTCTCTCTCCTCCGTCCCGTGTCTGGCACGTCCCCTTCTCTCTCACTCCCTGCCCTGCTTCAGCATTTCCACTGTCTCTGACACCCCCCCCCCCATCCGTTTACTTCAAAAGTTCCTTTCTCCGTACCAGGTTCTGGCACAGGCTGTCTGCACCTGACCAGAACCTCTCTCTGCTGCAGCGCGCCCTTGCTGAAGCAGGAAGTTACATTAGAAAGGGCCATGGAAGAGAAGGTTCCAGTCAGCGGCAGATAGCCGGGACTCTGTATGGAGAAAGGAACTTTTGAGGTAAATGGGGGGGGGGGGGGGGGGGAATGAGATGAACCTGGGAACAGAAGAGAGAGGAGAGAGAAATTTTGAACCTGGGGAAGGGAAGGAGGTAGAGATATTGGACCCAGAGGGAGGGAGATATGTTGGATAAGGGGGGGGGGGGGAAAGAGATGTTGGATCGGGGGGGGGGGGGGGGAGAGCTTGGGACAGGGGGAGCCCATGACCGTTATTGCCCAGGAGCCCAGATCCCTGTCAGTCTGTCCCTATTAAACAGGCTGCATGATGAACTGAGAAAGGGAAATTGGAGGAGATGCAGACAATAACTGACAAAACACAAAGACAGTGAGAGAGATGGCCTTGCACATTTCAATGACAGGTGTGCCCAATGACATCAGCTCATACTCTGTGCTATTGACAGGAAATGGGTGTGCTGTGCTGACCTCAGTCTACCTGCTACTAGAGACAGGGCAAAAGCTGAGGAACATGATTTTCAAGTGAATTCACAGTGAAATATTTTGGGACCTTGAGGTTAGTTTCGATCTGTTAAATTATATTCTAGAAAAATTTGCAGACAAGGGTATTCCTAGTGGCTGTGTGATATTATTAGGATTTATTTGATGGGCTAATTGATCCCTGAACAGAAAAAAAGCCCCATCAAGAACGGTATTTTGTCGGGCAAGTGATCTATTGCTGAATTTCCTTAACATTAATTTTACACATATACAAATTTGGAGTGTAATAACTGTCCGATTGTGGTCAGCTGTTTTGCTTGGACAGGCCTGTTCGAGGTACTGATGCAATGGCTAAGGTAATAAATTAATTCTTTGTTCGTCTTTAGCTATAGCATTTTCCTTTCATCACATCCAGTTTTTTTTTTTGTTTGTTTTTTAATTAATTCTTCATCATGAATCGAGATTTGGGCCTTTGTATTGTGATATATCTTCTGATATTAAAAAAATCATAAACCAAGAAGCAGATCATTCATAAATCCATTTCCCAGTCTCTACGTTGTTGAAAAGGCAGCATCACACACGGACAACAGAATACAGCTCTGGGATTCCGGAGCAGAGGAAGACGGGCTATGATATTCTCCCCTACAGGTCAGAAACGAGTGCCCGACATTTCATTTGTTTTTCCCTTTGAATGCTGCAGGGATTATTCAGGGCAGGATCCAAGCGTTCCTTTTTGTAAGCAGACTCCGAGAAGGAAGAATAAGACGAAAAAAAAAATAGTGACGATTCCTGGAGCTTCTCAGAGAGAAGAGAGAGAGAAAAAAAAAGTCCCTTCCTTTCCCCTTCTGCCGGGGCTGATCTTGGGCTCTGCCTCTAAGAATTCAGTCGTAGCGAAGAAGGCAAGCTGAAGCTTCTTTGTTTCAAAAGCCTTTCTGCTCTCTGCAGCCCTGCAAACGCTGGGGAGAAAACAGATGCAGGACAACCTCCTTGTACAGAGCATGCGCAAAGCGCCTCAACTGAGGCCGGCCTGAAAGTCATATAGTGCATGCTGGGAATATCCCTCCTCCTTAAGGTGGATCTGTACAGACGCCTTCTTAAAGAACTGGCTTGACGGCGAGCTGATCGAATCACTAGGATGATAACAATCTGCCATACCGACATCATGTAGAAAACTGTAATTTAGTTATCAGCATGTTCCAAACCATGTATTTCTTTATGCAGACCCAAATAAATATATACTATTTAAACTCAGTATAACTACATTGTTTCTTCACTGATATGATGAAGCCAGGATAATGCTTTTCACTTGTTTGTCCAATAAAAAAGAATCACCTGCAGCTGTTTGTTGACTAACATGTTAACATAATTATTATTTTTTATTATTTTTAACTTGAAATTATACAAATCAATACAAAAACGTAGGAATAAAAACAGCTGCAAAAACCAAGCTACTATGGTTAGTCATAGCCATGATTAAGAAACCTTTGATGAAGAAGTGTCCAAAGTCAGGGCCGCCAAGACTGAGCTGGGCCCAGGGCAGGGCTGCTGCCGCAACTTAGGTACCTTGAGGCTGGCGTGGATACTGAGGGCCCTGCCAGCGGAAGAATCCAGCGCTGCTCTTCACTCCATTCTGCCGTGGCCCCCTGCAGCTTCTTTTTTTCTCTCGTTGTGGCATTGCTCGGTTTCAAAACCGAGCATGCACCATGAGGGAAAAAGCAGGACGCTCAGCACGGCGAGGTAAAAGCGAGCGAAAGAGCAGCTCTGGAGGGGGCTCCGGCGCCGCGATGTTTTCTCTCTCCTGCTCCTGTCGGGACCCAATCACTCGGGACACATCAGGCGCAGGAAGGAGAGAAACCCCAGGGCCAGGCCCCCCTTGGAGGCCAGGCCCAGGGAATTTTGCCCCCCTGCCACCCCTCAACGGCTCTGTCCAAAGTAGTCCATTTTTTAATTCTAGTTGGTAAGCCGCATTGATGAAAATTGAAGAGTTTGTTCATATTTTTTATACAAAAGAGTCCAGTTCCACCAAATAGAGATGCTGAGTTGAGTATATCTTCCAGTGAGAAATGATCAGTTTCAAAGCTATGGTGATTACGAAGTCAAAAAAGTAATTTGTCTTCATCGGAAAGTGTAAAGGGAATGGATATAGATTTCCATATTACATATTTGAGTAATAATGGCGACTGAAACTGAAAGATATCTTGTCATTGGACCAAACATCTTGCCAAAAAATTAAAATATTTAGGACAGTCATAAAGTAGATGCATCAGAGTTCTTTTCTGCAATTTACACGACAACATAAGTCTGAGTTTGATGGATCAAGTTGCTTTACATTTATGAGGGGTCCATAAAGCTCTATCACACATTAAAAAAAAAACCATTAGCTTAAGTAATAGCAGCTGATAGAGATGCTCTAGGACCCTTAGACCATATCTGAGACCATTGAGCATCTGATATTTATTTATTTATTTATTATCTCATTTGTACCCCACAGTTTCCCAACAATGTCAGGCTCAATGTGGCTTACAATGCACCACAGAGGCAGGCGCCAATGTAGTAAAATGAATACAGCAAACCTACAAGAGATAATGGGGAAGAATAGAATGGATAGAGATAGAGGGAAAACTATGAGGGAAGGGGGAGGTGTCCAAATGTCCTTAGGTTGGTGTGTTTCCAGCAGTGGAGTCACTGGGAGAGCTCGCAGGGAAGGCACTTCTGAATAACATGGTCTTTAGTGAGTTCCGGAAAGTTAGATGATCTGCTGTGGTTTTGATGGACCTCGGCAGAGAGTTCCAAAACTGAGTCCCAAATGAAAGAGAAGGAGGGTAGCGTACACAGTCTTGTACTTGACTCCATTGCAGCTCGGATAGTGAAGGGTAAGATACGAGCGGGAGAGCCGGGACACATTCTGGAGTGGTAGGGAGATGAGATCTATCATATAGCCAGGTACATCACCGTAAAGGATTTGGTGGACTAGAGAGCAAAGCTTAAAGGTGATGCGTTCTGTGACAGGGAGCCAATGTAACTTCTTTCGAAGGGGCGTGGCAGACTCAAACTTGGACTTACCACAAACCAATCTTGCCGCTGTGTTTGTGGGCAGTCTGCAGCTTTTTAAGCAGTTGCAGTTTACATCCAGCATACACCCTGTTACAGTAATCCAGGTGGCATAACTATTACTTCAATAGCAACATACTTCAATTTCTCTTACTACCTCTGAATGTTTTATGTAGAGACATGTGGCCCAGACGCACAAAAATTAGCAGATATCAACTTGCATTTTTTACTGGCTGTACACATTATATGCAGGTACTTTCTCTGTCCCCTAGAGAGCTCACAATCTCAGTTTTTGTACCTGGGGCAATGGAGGGTTAAGTGACTTGCCCAAGGTCACAGGGAACTGTAGTGGGAATTGAACCTAGGCCACCAGGATCAAGGTCCACTGCACTAACCATTAGACTATTCCGCCCCTATCTTGCTGCCATGTTGTGCCCATTTGTGCCTGGTCCAACATAATCTTCTGTGTCCCTATGCACGCCCCCCAACATATCTCCTTCTCCCTCCTGTTTCGTCAGGCCAGCATCTCTCCCTTTCTTCCCTCCTTCTGCCCCCCTCCCCAGGGGCCCAGCAAGTGTTTCTGTTTCTTTGTTTACTCCTGTTCCATCTCCCCTTTGGAGGTCCAGCACCTGTCCCTCTTCCTTCTTTCCCCACCATCCTGGCATCTTTTCCTCCACTCCACTCACTCACCATCCTGGCATTGTTTTAAATCTTCCCTCCCCTCCCCCATTATCCTGGCAGCTCTCTCTCTCTCTCTCTCTCTCTCCTCTCCCCCAACATCCTGGAATCCCTTTCTCCCTACCACCACCACTGCCATCCTGACATTCTTTCCTCTCATCTCCCTATTACACACTCTCCCTTTATTTTCTGCTCTCCAGTGGCCCGGCTGGCATCTCCAACTTTCTTGGCTCCCATGGTTTGTTTAACTTACATAAGGCCGCCACTGGTAGCACTGAACAGATGCTGCTTCTGGCCAGTGCAGGGCCTTTCTTTTGCCACTCCTGCATCCAGAAACTTGCAATAGTATCAGAGGAGGCGAAAGCAGCAAAAGAAAGACCTCGCATTGGCTGGAAGTAGCATCTGTTCAGCGCTATGGGCAGCAGACTCAAGTAGTTCAATGGACTACAAGAGCCAGGAAAGTGGGAGATGCCAGGCCAGGCTGTGGGAGTAGGGGCAGGAAAGGGAGAAAGATTGGCAATCGAGTGAGATTACTATAGTTATGCATGTGAGCTGGAGAAATGCATGTGAATTGGCATATCTGGTGTGTTCTAATGAAGCATTTTTAAGCATGTTTCATATAAGCAATAGCTGTTAGGGAGAATTCACCCATCTGTTTGTCTGCCTGCTATCTATTTGTTTGCACATGCTCCGACGAAAGAGATGTGTTATCACTTAGGCTAATCTACTACTATTACTACTACTTGACATTTCTATAGCGCTACTAGGGTTACGCAGCGCTGTACAATTTAATAAAAAGGGCAGTCCCTTGCTCAAAGGAGCTTACAATTCTAAAGGATGAAATGACCTTTTTATGTATTTATATTTGAATTAACAAAAAGTTAAAACAAGGAGCATCTATGAACAGAAAATCCACTCCCAAAAAAAAAAAAAAAAGATAAATCTAAATAAACTCAAACAATAGCAAAATATAAGAAATAAGTTAGAGGTCAATAGTCCACAAATAATGATATTTATGCTGGGCCATTTTGAATAAGGGAATGGGGCTTGATATACTGCCTTTCTGTAACTACATTCAAAGTGGTTTAGATAGTATATACAGGTACTTATTTGTACCTGGGGCAATGGAGGGATTAAGTATTTCCCAGAGTTTGCAAGGAGCTGCAGTGGGAATTGAACCCAGTTCCTCAGGAACAGAGGTCTGCTGCATCTAACCACTAGGCTACTCCTCTACTCCTCCTCCTCCACTAAACTGGTTGCTGAAAATGTGGGTTTGACCAGTGGGTGTGCTGGTAATGTTAACAACAGGCTCTCTCCCCGGTCACCACTGTGCCCCCCCCCCCCGTTCACCTCTGCACCCCTCCCCGTCCACCTCTGCACCCCTCGTCCACCTCCTGCACCCCACCAAATTGCAGAGAGCTGTTATAGCCGGGGAGAGAGCCTGGGGGGGGGGGGCAATCTAATTCATGTTTAATGTGGGATAAAATGCCATAAATAAGTAATAAAAATAAACTTTTAATGTTGAGCACCTGATTCTCAAAGTGGACATATTCCAAACACTTAATGAAAATAAAATGATTTTTTTCTACCTTTATTGACTGGTGACTTTGTTTTTCTGATCATGCCGGCTCAGTATCCGATTCTGCTGCTATCTGTCCTCTTAACTCCGTTCCAGGGCTTCCTTTCCATTTATTTCTTTACTTTCCACCTTTCTTCTTCATTTCTTGCCCTACATCTGTAAGTAAAAGCTAGGTCCTCCGCAGACTTGACTGTCCAGTCCAGTGGATCCAGCTTCAGCCTATTTTTTCAATCCATGTTGTAAAGAGTATGAAGGAAGGAAAAGGGTGGAGAGGAACCCCAGCTTCCTACAGGGGAAAAGAGAGCTGGAGGGTAGGAGGGAAGACCCTAGGGGGGCTCCTGTTTTGCCTAAGAGGGACATACCAATAAGAAACTACAACTCCCAGAAAGCCCCAGGAGAACCCCGGGTAAGGAGAAATAGGGTGCAAAACCAAGAAGCTCAGAAGAGGGATGCCAGAAAAGGGGAAAAGCTGAGTCACCACCTGGTGGAGGAGGTGGCTGAACCGGGTGGGGGGGAAGAAAAAAGAGCCTAGCCCGGTTAATGAGGGAAAAGAGAGATCAGCTGGAAAAGGGGTGGGGGGAGGAGAAAATGGACTGGGCTCCAGAGAGAGAGGAGGAGGAGGAAGAGGAGGCCATGGAGCAAGAGGAGCCAGAGAATGTATCAGAAGAACCGATGGAACTCTTGGCTCTGAGGCAGCCCGAGCAGGAGGTATAGTGGGAATGCCAGGGTCAAGCGGGAGGAGGTCAGGAGAGTAAGGCTGACCAAGAGGGTGGGACCCGAGGCTTTGAGCCCGCACAAAGCCTGGCTGTAATTGGGACTGTGTTTTGAACAGCCTGGCTATATTGAACTGAGTGGAGAAAAGCCTGGCTGTATTTTGGACTGTGTTTAACCCAGCCTGGCTATATTGAACTGAGCTGAGAAAAGCCTGGCTGTAATTGGGACTGTGTTTTGAACAGCCCGGCTATATTGAATGGAGTTGAGAAAAGCCGGGCTGTAATGGGGCCTGTGTTTTGAACAGCCTGGCTATATTGAACTGAGTGGAGAAAAGCCTGGCTGTAGTTGGACTGTGTTTAGCACAGCCAGGCTATATTGAACTCAGTTGAGAAAAGCCTGGCTGTAAATGGGGACTGTGTTTTGAACAGCCTGGCTATAATAAACTGAGGGGAGAAAAGCCTGACTGTAATTGGACTGGATTTAGTACAGCCTGGCTATATGGAACGGTGCTGAGTCAAGCTGGGGCAGTAATTATACTGTGTCTGGAACAGCCTGAATATTGAAGGGTGTTTTGTTTGAAAACCCAAAAAGGCCTGCTGAATAAAGAAAAGTAAAGGAGGAAACGCAAGCTCTGGGCCGGTGGTGGGGTAAGGCCTTCCCGGACTGGGCCAGACGGAGAGACCTTTTACAAGTGGTGGCAGTGGTGGATCATCTGCAGGACCTGTCGCTAGAGGAGGCCGCGACCTGCCTAGACGAAAGCCCCCGAGAGGGCCAACGCTGAGAAAGGCGCAGACCCGTCTTGGGTTCCGGTAAGCGGGCCCAACTTGGGGGAGGGGGTAGTGGGAGCAGAGAAAGAGTCCAACATAAGTGGGATAATCGCACTTGGATGTGGTTCTCTGTTGTTTTTTTTTTTCAGGTGACGATTCCAGTGCCAGGATGGACCCCAAGGAGATCTTTGGTTGGATGACTCTGCAGTTCCAAAAACAGCAGGAGCTGACAGCAAAGATAGTCGAGGACTCATTGATGGCAGCCAGGGATCAGCAGCAACCAGTACTAAACAAGACTTTTTCCAAAGAGGTGCTAGTGCTCCACGAGAGGGGGACACAGGAGCGAATGGACTGGGGCCCGGAGGAAGCGGTGCGGTAGGACAAGTCTCCATGCATTCACTTAACTGGGGAAAGTTGTCCCGAGCAGGATAATGTGGACGATTTTTTGACTGCATTTGAGAGGGTAGCTGGGGCGGCTGGCTGGCCACTAGAGCAGTGGGCCATGAGATTGGTGCCGTCTTGTCAGGGGAGGCGCTGGCAGCCTTTAGGGATTTGTCTCCTGGGGAGGCTGCCAACTATGGAAGGTTGAAAGAGGCTATTAAGGACAGATATGGACTCAGTACACAAGCTTACAGGCGGTACGTTTAGAGGCCACTAAATGGGAAAAGGGGACCCCCCCCTAAAGCGGTGTAGCAAATCAAACTAATGGATTGAGTGAAAAAATGGTTAGAGCCCGAGCAAAACACCACCTGCACGACGGTACTGCAAGAACTGGTACATAAGTACATAAGTAGTGCCATACTGGGAAGACCAAAGGTCCATCTAGCCCAGCATCCTGTCACCGACAGTGGCCCAATCCAGGTCAAGGGCACCTGGCACGCTCCCCCAAACGTAAAAACATTCCAGGACAAGTTATACCTAAAAATGCGGAATTTTTCCAAGTCCATTTAATAGCGGTTCTATGGACTTGTCCTTTAGGATCTATCTAACCCCTTTTTAACTCCGTCAAGCTAACCGCCCGTACCACGGTCTCCGGCAACGAATTCCAGAGTCTAATTACATGTTGGGTGAAGAAAGATTTTCTCCGATTCGTTTTTAAATTTTACCACACTGTAGCTTCAACTCATGCCCTCTAGTCTAGTATTTTTGGATAGCGTGAACAGTCGCTTCACATCACCCGATCCATTCCACTCATTATTTTATACACTTCTATCATATCTCCCCTCAGCGTCTCTTCTCCAAGCTGAAAAGCCCTAGCCTTCTCAGCCTCTCTTCATAGGAAAGTCGTCCCTCCCCACTATCATTTTCGTCGCCCTTCGCTGTACCTTTTCCAATTCTACTATATCTTTTTTGAGATACGGAGACCAGTACTGAACACAATACTCCAGGTTCGGTCGCACCATGGAGCGATACAACGGCATTATAACATCCGCACACCTGGACTCCATACCCTTCCTAATAACACCCAACATTCTATTCGCTTTCCTAGCCGCAGCAGCACACTGAGCAGAAGGTTTCAGCGTATCATCGACGACGACACCCAGATCCCTTTCTTGATCCGTAACTCCTAACGCGGAACGTTGCAAGACGTAGCTATAATTCGGGTTCCTCTTACCCACATGCATCACTTTGCACTTGTCAACATTGAACTTCATCTGCCACTTGCACGCCCATTCTCACAGTCTCGCAAGGTCCTCCTGGTAATCGTTCACCATTCCTCCTGCGACTTGACGACCCTGAATAATTTTGTGTCATCGGCGAATTAATTACCTCACTAGTTATTCCCATCTCTAGGTCATTTATAAATACATTAAAAGCAACGGACCCCGCACAGACCCCTGCGGGACCCCACTAAACTACCCTCCTCCACTTGAGAATACTGGCCACGCAATCCTACTCTCTGCTTCCTATCTTTCAACCAGTCTTAATCCATAATAATACCCTACCCTCCGATCCATGACTGCAATTTCTTCAGGAGTCTTTCGTGCGGCACTTTGTCAACGCCTTCTGAAAATCCAGATATACAATATCAACCGGCTCCCCATTGTCCACATGTTTGCTACCCCCTCAAAAAAATGCATTAGATTGGTGAGGCAAGACTTCCTTCACTAAATCCGTTGCTGACCTTTGTCTCATCAGTCCATGTTTTTGTATATGGCTCTGCAATTTTATTCTTAATAATAGCCTCCACCATCTTGCCCGGCACCGACGTCAGACTCACCGGTCTTATAATTTCCCGGATCTCCTCTGGAAACCCTTCTAAAATCGGAGTAACATGGCTACCCTCCAGTCTTCCGGTTACTACACTCGATTTTAGGGACAGATTGCATATTTTCTAACAGTAGCTCCGCAAGTTCATTTTTTAGTTCTATTAATACTCTGGGATGAATACCATCAGGTCCGGTGATTTACTACTCTCAGCTTGCTGAACTGACCCATTACATCCTCCAAGGTTACAGAGAATTTGTTTAGTTTCTCCGACTCCCCGCTTCAAATATCTTTCCGGCACGGTGTCCCCCCCAAATCCTCCTCGGTGAAGACCGAAGCAAGAATTCATTTAATTTCTCCGCTACAGCTTTGTCCTCCTTGATCGCCCCTTTAACAACCATTTTTCGTCCAGCGGCCCAACCGGACCTCTTTGGCCGGTTTCCTGCTTTTAATGTATCTAAAAAAAATTTTACTATTGTATTTTTGCTTCCAACGCTTAATTCTTCTCAAAGTCCTTTTTTGCCCTCCTTATCTCCGCTTTGCATTTGGCTTGGCATTCCTTATGATCTATCCTGTTACTTTCAGTTGGTTCTCTTCTCCACTTTCTGAAGGATTGTTTTTTGGCTCTAATGATTTCCTTTATCTTACTGTTTAGCCACGCCGGCTGACGTTTAGTCTTTTTTCCCTTTTTTCTAATACGTGGAATATATTTGTCCTGAACCTCCAGGATGGTGTTTTTAAACAGCATCCACGCCTGATGCAAGTTTTTTACTCTGCGAGTTGCTCCTTTCAGTCTTTTTTTCACCATTTTTCTCATTTTGTCGTAATCACCTTTTCTATAGTTAAACGCTAGCGTACTTGATTTCCTAGTTTCACTTCCTTCAATGCCAATATCAAAACCGATCATATTATGATCACTGTTATCAAGCGGGCCCTCGTATCGTTACCCCCTGCACTAGATCATGAGCACCACTAAGGACTAGTCTAGTATTTTTCCTTCTCTTGTCGGCTCCTGAACTAGCTGTTCCATGAAGCTGTCCTTGATTTCATCAAGAAATCCTATGTCCCTTGCGTGTACAGATGTTACATTAACCCCAGTCTATATGCGGGTAATTGAAATCCCCCATTATTATTGTGTTGCCCAGTTTGTTTGCGTCCCTGATTTCCTTTAACATTTCCGCATCCGTCTGTTCGTCCTGGCCAGGCGGACGGTAGTACACTCCTATCACTATCCTTTTCCCCTTTGCACATGGAATTTCAATCCACAGTGATTCCAAGGAGTGTTTTTGTTTCCTGCAGAATTTTCAATCTATTTGATTCAAGGCTCTCGTTAATATACAATGCTACCCCTCCACCAATCCGATTCACCCTATCACTACGATATAATTTGTACCCCGGTATGACAGTGTCCCACTGGTTATCCTCCTTCCACCAGGTCTCAGAGATGCCTATTATATCTAATTTTTCATTTAGTGCACTATATTCCAACTCCCCCATCTTATTTCTTAGGCTCCTGGCATTCGCATATAGACATTTCAAACTATGTTTGTTGTCCTAAGTACATCATGCTTAGTACTTGACAGTATTAATTGGCAATCTTTTGTCTGATTTTTATTGTTATTTAAAGATACCCGATCTACTTACAATCTCTTTTGCAACCTCACTATCAGGATACTCTATCTTCCCTGTTATGGTGATATCTTTGAAAGATACCTTATCCCGAACCATGCTCTTTTGAGCGACTGTCGGCCTTCCCCCCATTTCTAGTTTAAAAGCTGCTCTATCTCCTTCTTAAACGCCGATGCCAGCAGTCTGGTCCCACTCTGGTTAAGATGGAGCCATCCTTTCGAATAGGCTCCCCCTTCCCCAGAATGTTGCCCAAGTTCATACAAATCTAAAGCCCTCCTCCCTGCACCATCGTCTCATCCACGCATTGAGACTCTGGAGCTCTGCCTGTCTCTTGGGCCCTGCGCGTGGCACAGGTAGCATTTCAGAAAATGCTACCCTGGAGGATCTGGATTTCAGCTTTCTACCTAAGAGCCTAAATTTTGCTTCCAGAACCTCTCTCCCACATTTTCCTATGTCATTAGTACCCACAATGTACCAAGACAGCCGTCTCCTCCCCAGCACTATATAAAATCCTATCTAGGTGGACGTGAGGATCGCCACCTTCGCACCAGGTGGTAGTGGGCAATTCCTCCAGGGTCTGCCAGCCGAGATTAGGCAGAATTAATAAAGAGGGGATGTAAGACGGTTAGAGGGGGTGACCTCGGGGTTGGAGTGTTACCTAGAAGCCAGCAGTGGGGTGGACCAGAGCGGGAGGGAGGCAAGGCTCGGGTGTTAGAAAAAGGGGAGCAAAAAGTTTCCCTAGTTAAGCCGGAGACCCCCGCAGGGAGTAAAAAGACAGGGCTGGACACCGGCCAGAGTAGAAAGGCTACTCCTTTTTGGGAGCAAGGTGTGCTTTAAGTGTGGGAAGGATGGACACTTCAAAAAAGATTGCCAGGGGCGGGAGGGATGGATCTCTCAGGTGGCCCAAGGGTTAGGCCCCCGATACCTAACTCAGGTTAAGGTGGAGGGAGTGCCCACTCACAGCCATGTTAGACTCTGGGGCGGACCAATCCATGATCTCTAGGAGGTTGTGGCAACAAATACGATAAGAGGAGGACCCCGGGTAGGGATACTATGATGGAGGGGTGTCCATACAATGTATTCATGGGGCCCAAGACACGTTATGCGTTCCAACGGGTCAACTTACAGGGGCCCTCCGGGGAGATAGAGCTGGCCATGGCCGTTTACCCAGATTGCCCCAGGGCACATGATTTTGGGGAGGTGATTGGCCAACCGTTTATAGAGTGTATGGGCGAGAAAAAAGTGTTGGTCACTACCAGAGCTCAGTCTCACCGCGAGGCGGACGGGGAAGAGGAAGGCATAGGGGTCTGTTTTTCCTTTTCAGGGGGAGGTCTTGGGCGAGCCGGGGGGACAAAAAAAGAGGAAAAGCGGTGAAAAAAAAAAGAACAGAAAGATCGAAGGGAGGCTTTTCAGGCGGGTACAGAGGGAGGTTACCTGCGGTGGCCTCCGGGAGAATTAAGAGAGCAGTTTCCCCAATTCATAGGGAGCAGGGCCACTGACCCTACTTTAGAGTATGCCTGGGAAGGGCGCGCCAGGGAGAAGGTCAGGTAGCCCGGGGTTTATGATAGAAGGGAACATATTATATCGAAGGGTGCCTAGCTGGGGAAAACTCGGGGGGAGGGAGACAGCTAGTGATCCCCCGGGCTTTTCGATCCTTTGGTGGTAAGTGCTGGGCCCATGATCATCCTCTGGGCGGACATAAGGGATCCCAGGCTACCCTGACCTCAAATATTGGCGAGGTTTTATTGGCCAGGTGTTTATGGGGAGGTGGAGAAGTACTGCAAGTCCTGCCCCAACTGTCAAAAGGTATCAGACAGATTCCCTCCTAAAGCACCGTTAAAGCCTCTTCCGAGGGTAGAGCAACCGGGGAGGAGGATAGCCATGGATTGTGGGGCCTGTGAGGTAGGGTTTTCCCCAGGAAGTCTGACCGACAGGGGGTCCAATTTTATGTCACATACCTTAAGGCAAGTATGGGAGGCGTTTGGGATAAAACATGTACGCACGGCAGCTTACCATCCGCAAAACCGAATGGGATGGTGGAACGCTTTAACAGGACCTTAAAGGGTATGCTAAAAAAGCCTTAGGAGAGGATAGGACGGGGTGGGACCAGCTTTTACCATTTGTGCTATATGCATACCGGGAGAAGGTGCAAGACTCTTTAGGAGTTTCACCTTATGAATTAATGTTTGGTAGGAGACCCAGGGGGTTAGGTTAGATATCGTACAGGAGCATTGGGTGCCACCCGAAACCACCGATCAGTTCTGTGGTTGAATATTTACAGGATCTGAGGGGTACCGATTGGATAGGATACAGGAATATGCCCGGGGACCGGCTTGAACAGAGCCAAGAACAACAGAAGGGGTATTACGATAGAGGGACTCGGGAAAGGAGTTTGCATCCGGGGATAGGGTCCTTATCCTGATATCGGAAGATCCACATAGGTTTGCCTCTAGGTGGAAAGGACCCTGGGTGGTGAGGAGGAGACTTGGCCCCCTCACGTATGAGGTGGCAAATGAGAGGGGTCGGGTTCAGACTTTTCACGTTAATCTTATGAAACCTTGGGTAGCTAGGGTAGGGTTTCAAACTCGGGGGGAAGAGAAGGAAGGAGAGGAGTTAGGGCCTCAAATACGGGAGATTTTCAAGCCCGGCGAGCCCGGAGTTAACCCCCGGCTACCCCAGGGGCAGAACAAGGAGATAAGAAGGCTGTTAGAGCGCTTTAAAGTATGTTTTGACGGCATGCCCGGGGGAATACCCACCTAGTAGAGCATGATATTGTAACGGACCGGGGTAAGATAGTACGGCAAAGGCCCTATAGACTCTCCCCAATGAAAAGGAGGGAAGTCATTAAACAAGTGCAGGAAATGTAGATTTTGGGGTAATTGAGGAGTCCATAGTCCCTGGTCAAGCCAGTGGTATTAGTCCCAAAACCTGAAGGGGAGTGGAGATTTTTGTATTGATTTCCGCCAACTTAATACTATCTCTCGGACGGATGCACTATCCTATGCCTTATATTGAGGAGCTGGTGGACCGGTTGGTGGTCGGCCACAGTATCTTACGGACCCTTGATTTAACAAAAGGATACTGACAGATTCCTCTGTCTCCGGGATCTCAAGCCAAGACAGCTTTTTAGTACCCCCCATAGGCTTGTACCAATTCAAAAGGCTCCCCTTTGGCCTTAATTCGGCGGGCTGCGACGCTGCCAAGATTGCTTGACCGGGTCCTCAGACCACCATCAGACATATGCTGCGGCATATATGGATGTGGTAATACACAGTGAGGACTGGAACACCCATTTGAAACACGTAGGGGCGGTGATGCAATCTTTTAGGGAGGCCGGACTTACCCTGAACCCGAAGAAATGTTACTTTGCCCAGTATAGGGTGAAGTATTTAGGGTATAACGTAGGCCGGGGCGAGGTGCGACCCTTACTGAATAAAGTTAAAAGCATCCAAGAATTTCCCAGGCCCAACAGAAAAAAACAATTGCGTAGTTTTCTAGGTATGGTGGGGTATTACAGGAGGTTCATCCCTCACTTTTCCGAAATGGCCACTCCATTACGGACATGTTGAAGGGTAAGAGTCCGGATCATCTGAGGTGGGGGGAGGAGGAGTTGGGGGCTTAGAGCAGATGCAGAAGGCCTTGTGCCAGGAACCGGTGTTGAAAGCCGTAGATTTCGAAAAACCCTTTATTCTACAAACCGATGCTTCGGGGAGGGGGCTAGGGGCAGTGCTGTCTCAGGAACATGAAGGGGCAGAACATCCGGTACTGTATCTAAGCCGTAAATCCTACCTCATGAGGAACATTACTCCACCATAGAGAAGGAAGTTTAGCCATAAGATGGGCGGTACAAGAGTGTACGGTCTATCTCGAAGGGAGGCCGTTTAAGTAGTAACGGACCATGCACCATTGAAGTGGCTGAATTTAATGAAATAATAACGGAAGGCTAATGCTGGTACTTGGCATTGCAACCCTTCCAGTACACAGTGGAGCATCGTCCGGGGAGATGTTGGGAAATGTGGATGCCCTATCCGGGTAGGAGAGGATAAGGAGGGAAAAGGGAAAGAGTTGGGGAGTGAAATCTTAAGGGGGGGGGGTATGTAAAGAGTATGAAGGAAGGAAAAGGGTGGAGAGGAACCCCAGCTTCCTACAGGGGAAAAGAGAGCTGGAGGTAGGAGGGAAGACCCTAGGGGGGCTCCTGTTTTGCCTAAGAGGGACATACCAATAAGAAACTACAACTCCCAGAAAGCCCCAGGAGAACCCCGGGTAAGGAGAAATAGGGTGCAAAACCAAGAAGCCTCCAGAAGAGGTGGGCTGCCGAGGACAAAAGGGGAAAAGCTGAGTCACCACCCTGGTGGAGGAGGTGGCTGAACCGGGTGGGGGGGGAAGAAAAAGAGGCCTAGCCCGGTTAATGAGGAAAAGAGAGATCAGCTGGAAAAGGGGGGGGGGGGGGGAGGAGAAAATGGACTGGGCTCCAGAGAGAGAGGAGGAGGAGGAGAGGAGGCCATGGAGCAAGAGGAGCCAGAGAATGTCTCAGAAGAACCGATGGAACTCTTGGCTCTGAGGCAGCCCGAGCAGGAGGTATAGGGGAATGCCGGGTCAAGCGGGAGGAGGTCAGGAGAGTAAGGCTGACCAAGAGGGTGGGACCCGAGGCTTTGAGCCCGCACAAAGCCTGGCTATAATTGGGACTGTGTTTTGAACAGCCTGGCTATATTGAACTGAGTGGAGAAAAGCCTGGCTGTATTTTGGACTGTTTAACCCAGCCTGGCTATTGAACTGAGCTGAGAAAAGCCTGGCTGTAATTGGGACTGTGTTTGAACAGCCCGGCTATATTGAATGGAGTGAGAAAAGCCGGGCTGTAAATGGGGACTGTGTTTGAACAGCCTGGCTATAATAAACTGAGGGGAGAAAAGCCTGACTGTAATTGGACTGGATTTAGTCAGCCTGGCTATATGGAACGGTGCTGAGTCAAGCTGGGGCAGTAATTATACTGTGTCTGGAACAGCTGAATATGAAGGGGGTTTTGTTTGAAAACCCAAAAAGGCCTGCTGAATAAAGAAAAGTAAAGGAGGAAACGCAAGCTCTGGGCGGTGGTGGGGTAAGGCCTTCCCGGACTGGCAGACGGAGAGACCTTTTACAATGTGCAGTTATTCTCCTCTCTTCCTTTTCCTTCTTCTCATCTCATTTCTCACTCTTCCCTCTCTTCCATCCATGTCAGCATTTCTTCTCTCTCCCTTCCCTCTCCTCCATCCATGTCCAGCAACCCTCCCTCCCCCCTGCCCTGCCCTCCACGCACCCATGTCCAGCAGCAACCCTCCTTCCCTGCTCTCCATGCACCCATGTCCAGCAACCCTCCTCTCCCTTCCATCCTCCCATGTCCAGCAACCCTCCTCTCCCCTCCATCCACCCATGTCCAGCGACCCTCCTCTCCCCCCTCCACTGCATCCACCCATGTCCAGCAACCCTCCTCTCCCCTCCATCCACCCATGTCCAGCAACCCTCCTCTCCCCTTGCCATCCCCTCCATGATCCACCCATGTCCAGCAACCCTCGTCTCCCCCCTGCCCTCCATCTGACTCTTCGTCCAGCCCCCCCCCCCCCCCCCCGCTGCCCACGGTCGTCCATCATCCGTTTTCCCTCTGCTCCCGACAGACCTGGTTTCCTTCCTGCGCCGCTGCTTGCCTTTAAAATTTATTTTCCTTCGAGGCATGCCGGTGTTGAAGCGAAGGCAGCAGGCTTAGATCGGTTTCAGCCTTCCGTTCCCTTCCCTCGCATCATGGCTCCGCCCTCTTCTGACGTATTCCTGTTTGTGCGAGGGCGGAGCCATGATGCGAGGGAAGAGAACGGAAGGCTGAAACTGAGCTAAGCCTGCTGCCTTCGCTTCAACGCCGCGCGCGCCTCGAAGGAAAATAAAATTTTAAAAAGGCAAGCAGCGGCGCAGGAAGGAAACCAGGTCTGTCGGGGAGCAGAGGAAGACGGATGATGGACGACCGGGGCAGCGGGGGAGCAGAGAGCAAGCCGACTCGCACTGGCCAACAACCGGCTCGCAAGATGCCAGTACATTTAACAAGTGGCTCTTGCGAGCCGGTGCGAGCCAGCTCCAGCACACCAATGGTTTTGACATAGAATTTCCACAAATTAGAATTAGGAAAAAGAAAAGAATGGTCGATGAGCCAGACTAATCAAATATATCAGAGGTAAATGAAAGTGATGTGAAGAATGGTTCAAAAAATGTCTTACATTTTGATTGTGTTATTGGAAACAGGGCCGTGCCTAGGGTCTCTGGCGCCCCCCTGCAGACTATCAGTTGGCGCCCCCCCCCCCCCCCCCCCGGTGAAAATGATCACGCCCCCCCGGTGAAAATGATCGCTCACCACTTGCCACACTGACAGGAACTGTCAGCAATATTCTTAGAAACAAATTGCTATACATTGCAAAATAAGATAGCAGATGTAAATTCTCAAAGTGGACATATTCCAAACGCTAAAATGAAAATAAAATGATTTTTTTTTTACCTTTGTCTGGTGACTTTTTTTTCCGATCATGCTGGCCCAGTATCTGAGTCTGCTGCTATCTGTCCTCTTAACTCCATTTCCAGGGCTTCCTTTCCATTTATTTCTTTACTTTCCTCCTTTCTTTTCTCTTGCTCTATATCCATTTCCAGCAATTTCTTCTCTCTCCCTGGGTCCTGCCCTCCCATCCATGTCCATTCTTGTCCCTCTCTGCCCTTCCTCCTCCATCCATAGCCAGCAATCCTCCTCTCTCCTCCCCTCCATTTCCAGCAATTTGTCCTCTCCCTGGGCCCCCATGTCCATCCTTGTCCTCTCTGCCCTTCCCTCCTCCATCCATAGCCAGCAATCCTCCTCTCTCCCTCCCCTCCATTTCCAGCAAATTGTCCTTCCCTGGGCCCCCATGTCCATCCTTGTCCCTCTCTGCCTTCCTCCTCCTCCATCCATAGCCAGCAATCCTCCTCCCCTCCATTTCCAGCAATTTGTCCTCTCCCTGGGCCCCCATGTCCATCCTTGTCCCTCTCTGCCCTTCCCTTCCATCCATAGCCAGCAATCCTCTCTCCCCTCCCCTCCATTTCCAGCAATTTGTCCTCTCCCTGGGCCCCCATGTCATCCTTGTCCTCTCTGCGCTTCCCTCCTCCATCCATAGCCAGCAATCCTCCTCCCCTCCATTTCCAGCAATTTGTCCTCTCCCTGGGCCCCCATGTCCATCCTTGTCCCTCTCTGCCCTTCCCTCCTCCATCCATAGCCAGCAATCCTCCTCTCTCCCCTCCCCTCCATTTCCAGCAATTGTACTCTCCCTGGGCCCCATGTCCATCCTTGCCCCTCTCTGCCCTTCCCGCATCCATAGCTAGCAATCCTCCTCTACTCCCCTCCCTTTCAGCAATTTGTACTCTCCCTGGGCACTGCTGCTGCCCTCCCATCCATGCCCTCCCATCCATGCCTGTCAGCAATCTCTCCCCTGCTCTGCCCTCCCCCTCCTGTCCAATTGATTTCTTCTCTCTCCCTGCCCTGCATCCATACCATCGCCAACAATGATCCTCTCCCCTACATGTGGCAGGCTGCAGCGTTTTTGCGAGGCAGCTCTGGCTCTCCCTCCTGCCTTCCTTGGCTTCCCTCTCTCGGCTCCCGATCAGCAGCCCCCCCCCCCCCCGCGTGTTTTAACCTTTACGCGATGTCAATCAATGAGAACGCACACCAGACCTCGTTTCCAGCTTCTCTCTTCACACAGTATCCCGCCCTCGCGGGAAACGGAAATGCATCATCGCTGACGCTGAAGGCGGGATACTGTGTGAAGAGAGAAGCTGGAAACGAGTCCTGGTGTGCGTTCTTTCATTGATTGACACTCGCGTACAGGGTTAAAACACGCGGGGGGGGGGGGCTGCTGATCGGGGAGCCAGAGCGGGAACTAAGGAAGGAAGGAGGAGAGCGGGAGAGCCGAGCTGCCTCGCAAAAGCGCTACGCTTGTGAGGGCAGCAGGGACGTCCGAAGTCCACGATTGGGCTGGGGCGCCGGGGCGAGGGTAAGCACCGCGGCGGCGCCCTCCAGAGGTGGGCGCCCCCCTGCGGCGCTTACCTCGCTTACCGCATCGGCACGGCCCTGATTGGAAATGAAATGGTGCAATATAAAGCGTGTGTGAAACTTCATGAAACATTCAGCTTCCTTTATCTCCTCTATCTGATGAAGAAATAGAAGAAAAGGCTGAAACCTTTGCTATAATACAGTATTGATGTTTCTTCAGCATTGGTTGAAGAAATAACACACTTGAAAGCAATTCACATAGCCAATTTCAGAAATGACCAAATGGAGCTGCTTGAACTATTGAGCAAGTTAAAGAGTTTCCAAATGTCTGTGTTGCTTTACGCATATTTGTTCTCTACCAGTGACTGTGGCTGAAGCCGAATGATCATTCAGACCTTTTAGAAAAATAAAAAGCATGCTTTGATCAACAATGGGCAGCAGAGACTCAGAGTTTAGGACTGCTTGCCTTTGAGGCTGAATTAGGAAGATGCATCAACTCTGACACAGCCATAGAAACATTTGCTCGCAATATGCACTGGCCTCCTTCACGCCTGTATTAAACAACTATAGATTGTTTTTACACATAGCCTAATTTAGGCATTATATTTGCAAACAATGCTTTCAGTTTCAGTTTATCCACAAAAGACATGCATACAAAAACTGAAATGGAGACCCCCCCCCCTCCACCCAAGAAAACCAGATCCTATAAGCAAGGCAATACTGGTAAAGGAAAATAAAAAAAAGTATTATTTTTGTACTTTACAAAATAGAAATTTGAAAATAAAAAAAAATGTATGTTTCACAAAGCAGAAACATCCAAATTTGGTATGACTGGGATCTGAATAAAGGTGGCTGTTGTTAACTTAACGTGTTTGAAAGTGGTATATTTTTAACTAGAGAGTGAGTTAATGCTGAAATTGGAGTAAGTGTGTGGTTCATTATTTTGGTTTTCCCTGTGTAAAGTGTGAAGGGTTTGGCAAGTCTCTGACTGAGTTTTAAATCAACTGTGGGTGTCTGCTTTGATAAAACCCTTTTAATTGAGAGAAAGGGTTAGCTGCTGAGTATCAATTTAACACAGACTATATCATACCGTGCAACACTTTACATATTATATCTAACCAATAAGAATGTTTTCACCCAATGTCCTACTTATAAAAGTGTAACTGTTGTCCCATTAATGTTGTAAACCACACTGAACCCTAAACAGGGGATTTTAGCGTTATTAAGACCTAAATTGAATTGAATGAATTATGCGCTGCTTGTTAATTAAAAAAAAACAACTATGCTCTTCTATAGTATAGGGAAAGTTTCCAGTGTTAGGAAACAGCAGTAAGTGTTCATAATTAAACTTTTATTTTCTATTTAGGGTTCTTTACAAAGCCACACTAGTGATTCTGGCACAGCAAATGAGAAGAAGCCGTGGGAATTGAATGTACTTCCTCATGTGCAGCACGGGAATCGCTTTACATAGCTTTGTAAAAGAAAACCCTTAGTAAAGCCCAGTATTCATAGGTCATATATAGGATATACTGCGGAGAGTTTTGCCTCATTTTATTTATTTAAAGATCAGCAATTTTCTACACAGAGAAGATTAAGGGCCCCTCCGCAAGCAAGTCCAAAGCCAGGAGTCAAGAGAGGAAAACAGCTAATTGATTCTGCAGTACTGCACAGTCACAGACATAAAGGAACTGTTAGAGAAAAGAAACACCAATTCAACCATACTTACCTGGCTGGAATGTGCTCAGGTTGTGACATGAGTTCTGGAAAGGAATAAAATATAAAGGATCAATTCTTATTTAGGGGTGGGGTATTAATTCCAAAAAAGGTAAAGAAATAACACTGAATTATTAAAAAAAGGGGAACTTATCTGATAAGCAGAGTTGATCTGTGATGATATTCTTGTTTTAACATATGTATTAGTAGAATTACACTGTGGAAAAAAAACTGTAAGAGTTCATCTGAATTCACAAGCTTAGAAAATTCAATTTCTGGTCAAATGACAATTCTTACATTTTTTAGAAAGCTAAAAACATTTTTTTTTTTTTTACAAAGCCATGCTAGCAGCTGCTGCTACAGTAATGCCGTCACAGCTCATTCATTTTGAATGGGCTGTGTTGACATTGCTGCACGGCTTTCTGAAAGGGAAGTTTAGTTGTCTCAAAGTACATCCAATTTGGAACAAAATAAAATTGTTACAATCAACTGATTCCAGACTCCACTTTCTGAAAATTTTGTAATTTAGAAACTATCCTTCATCGGGCTTTGAGTCAGATGAACATGATTAGTTTGTATAACCTTGACCCAGGCCAGAGCTTGGCTACAGCACTCCTCACTACTACTAACTCCTGGTGCGGTGAGGCTGAGTCTCTTCTCAAATAAGGTTACAACTGTGTTAATTGGTTCACTGATATTTGAAGAACCGTAGTTACTGTGTCCGTCAGAATAAAGAACTTACTAGATGCTGGTCACCAGGATGTGGAGTCCCTCAGGGTTCAACCTATCTCCAGTATTCAACTTTTTTGTGTCATCCTTAGGACAACTTAGATTAAATACCAGAGAGATGTTATTATCTATGCAGATGATATTCTGTTTCTTTTGCCAGTTCCTTTAAAATCTCTGAATTGTCTAATATCATTGCTCTGGGGATATCCAAAGTCTAGGAATGAGCTTCTTTGAACAAGTTAAAACTAAATAGTAATAAGACTGAAATATCATGGTTTAAGAGACCAGAGGTAGTTATACCTTCCACTATTAGATTGGGTGACCACCTAAACTTCCGGAAAAAAACTAAAAACTAACCTGCTTAAAAAGGCATACCCTACCAATCCAACATAAATGCCAGATCTCTGCAACACAACAAAACTAAAGTACGTAATGGACATAACACAACTCTTCCGTTGTACGATTCCCTAATGTGGCTGTGCTACATGAACGTTATCTTTCCACAAATCACTTTGTATTTGTTTACACCGGAGTCTCCAAACGCCTCTCCGGTACTATGTAATCCACATTGAGCCTACAAATAGGTGGGAAAATGTGGGATACAAATGTAATAAATAATTAAGATTGTGACTATTGAAACAATGTTGGGTATTGGGAGTGATACTGGATTCTTCATTGTCCTATTGTTCTCAGATTAACCGTTTATGGAAGAAAACTTTCTTTAAACTGAGGCAATTGAGGCTAATACAGGCATTGTTTATTAAGGAGACATTTGCTCTTTGGTTCAGATGATGATATTGCCCCATCTTGATTATGCAATGTTTTCTATTTGGGCTCGTTTCAAAATATCTAAAGAAACTTAAGATATACAAAAAACACTGCTGTGAGATTAATTTCAAAGTGAATAGATTACTAGTGTTTCAAGTTATATGAAAATGTTACACTGGCTTCTGTTCGCCAAACGTGTTTTATTTAAAGCCTTTTGTTTATTACCAAATCATTTACAGTTCCACTTCACATTTATTGATTAGTCTGATTTCTAAATCCCTTTTCGATCATTCTCCAAGACTGCTTCAACAACTTATTCTCTGCCCTGTTTTCTAGTAAATCAAGTTTGTTAGAATACTTAATACTATTTTGCAGTTGTTATAATACCACTTTGGAATTCCCTTCCATCGTTATTAGTGTTGAAGTGAATTATTTTACATTTTGAAAATTTGAAGACTTATCTTTTTGAAAGTTGTCATTATATTTATTTTTAATTTGCTGAATATACTATCAGGCTCATTTTCAAAGAGAAAAAAAACATCCAAAAAGTGACATAAGTCTGCATTTGGATGTTTATCTCACAAAAACGTCCAAATCAGTATTTTGGAAACCTCTTTTTAGAGGTTTTCTCTGAAGTCCATCAGAAGGACGTCTAAATCTCAAGGGGCATGCCAGGGGCGTGTTCAAGGCAGAACTTGGGTGTTCCTAAGACTTAGATGTCTTTCAACCATAATGGAACGAAGCAAAAATGTCCAGGACTAAAACTTAGACATTTTGAGCTACACCTGTTTTTATAATGAATAGCTGAAATGGGAATTGAACCCACTACCCATGATCAAAGTCCACTACACTAACCACTACTCCTCCACGCTACACAAAGAGATGCCCTTACTCCCCAGTGGTCACTAACCCTCCCACCCCAAAACATGTGATTAAAATATTACTCGCCAGACTCTGATGTTATACTCAGGTCCATTAGAATAGCTCGCAGGTCTGGAGTAGTCTAGTAGTGGTGTGCAGTGCACTTCAGACAGGTGGACCCAGGCTTCTACCTCCCCTACCTGTTACACTTGTGGAGGAAACTGTGAGTCCTCCAAAACCCACCAGAAACTCAATGTGCCCACTTATTGGTGCCCTTCACTCTATAGGGCTATGGTAGTGGTGTACAGTTGGGGGTAGTGGGTTTTGGGTGGGTTTTAGGGGGTTCAGATGACAAGGTAAGGCAGCAATGGTGATATGTGTACCTGTGGGTATTTTATAAAGTCCACTGCAGTGCCCCCAAGGATGCCCTATGCTTTCCTGAGATGTCACTTTTCCACTATTCTACCTGATGCCAAGCTTTCTATTTTGTTTAAACACCTGAGCCTTGGTCTATTGTTTATTAGTAGATTTGGGCTTTGAATTCTGATCTATAGATAAAAAGGAGGCTCATTATATAATCTAATACCAGAATGCCTTTTTTCCATACTTCATAGCAAGAGTGTACATTCCCTAATTACCTGTCCCCATACAACTGAAGCTTTTACCTCTCAGTGCATTTAAATGGTTTTCATCCCTGTGTGGATTCTCTGATGCCGTGTGAGGCTTCTTGCCAACCAAAGCTTTTACCACAATCCAGGACATGTAAATGGTTTCACTCCCGGTGTGTTTTCTCTGGTGCATTGTGAGGTTTACCTTCTGACCAAAGCTTTTACCAGACTCTATACTTGCAAATGGTTTATCTCCCGTGTGGACTTTCTGATGCGCTTTGAGATTTACATACAACCAAAGCTTTTACCACACTTAGAATATGTGAATGGTTTCACTCTATTGTAAATTTTCTTGTGTATTTTGTAAGTTTTGAATTGGTAAGTTTTCTGTTTGAAATAGGCCAAACAATAAAACGTCCAAATTACAAAATGTTTTTTCCAAACAGCATATTCAAAAAGAAAGATAGCATTTTTTTGGTAGAAAAATTCTTTTCCTGTTCTGATTTTGGACGTTTTACAAAAAAACGTCCAAATTCAGACTTAGATGTCATATCCACAAATGCCCCTTGTGCATTTGACTTGCCCAAAGTCACAAGATGCAGCAGTGGGAAATGAACCCATGTTTGCCAAGAACAAAACCCACTGCACTAACCATTAAGCCACTCCTCCTCTGTTTGGATGTTTTGCATTTGGATGTTTTTGTTCGAAAATGGATAAAAAAAAATGTCCAAATCACAAACGTACAAATCACAAACGTCCATAGTATTTTCGAACACAAAGATAGACATCTATCTTTTTTGAAAATGACCTTTTTTCCTGTTCAGAATTTGGACGTTTTTGTAAAACTTTCAAATTCTGATTTAGATGTTCTATTGGAAATGCCCCTCCATGTCTAATTAGGTCATTCTATTTGTACATCCTGTTGAATCCTTATTATTTTTATTTTTTTTATTTATTAGGATTTATTTACCATCTTTTTGAAGGAATTCACTCAAGGGCAGTATACAGTAAGAATAAATCAAAACATAAGCAATAGACAATTACAGCAGAAAATATATTCAAATTACAATACAAAGTAGACGTGGAGGGGCATAATCGAATGAGGCACCCAAGTTTTCATGAGGGCGTCCTCATAGGACGTCCCCGTGAAGGGGCAGGGAAACTCGTATTATCAAAACAAGATGGGCGTCCATCTTTCGGTTTCAATAATACGGTCTGGGGACGCCCAAAGTCACAGCATTTAGGTTCTACCTTAGAGATGGTCGTCCACGATTTTTGGCAATAATGGAAACCGAGGACGCCCATCTCAGAAACGACCAAATCCAAGCCATTTGTTCGTGGGAAGAGCCAGCATTCGTAGTGCACTGGTCCCCTGACATGCCAGGACAGCAACCTGGCACCCTAGGGGGCACTGCAGTGGACTTCAGAAATTGCTCCCAGGTGCATAGCTCCCTTACCTTGTGTGCTGAGCCCCCAAAACCCACTCCCCACAACTGTACAACACTACCATAGCCCTAAGGGGTGAAGGGGGCACCTAGATGTGGGTACAGTGAGTTTGTGGTGGGTTTTGACAGGCTCACATTTACCACCACAAGTGTAAAAGGCAGGGGGGGATGGGCCTGGGTCAGCCTGCCTGAAGTGCACTTCAGTACCCACTAAAACTGCTCCAGGGACCTGTGTATGACATTTGAGGCTGGCATACAGGCTGGCAAAAAATATTTTTAAAGTTTTTTTTTTTAGGGTGGGAGGGGGTTAGTGACCACTGGGGGAGTAAGGGGAGGTCATCCCCGATTCCCTCTGGTGGTCATCTGGTCAGTTCAGGCACCTTTTTGAGGCTTGGTCGCAAGAAAAAATGGAGCAAATAAAGGCAGCCAAATGTTCGTCAGGGACGCCCTTCTTTTTTCCATTATTGGCTGAGGACGCCTATGTGTTAAGCACGCCCCAGTCCCACCTTCGCTACGCTTCCAACACGCCCCCGGGAAGTTTGGTATCCCTGGCGATGGAAAACAGTGGGGATGCCCAAAATCTGCTTTCGATTATGCCCAATTTGGGTGACCCTGGGAGAAGGACGCCCATCTTCCGATTTGTGTCGAACGATGGGCGTCCTCTTTCGAAAATAAGCCTGATAATATACTACTTATAATGTCAACTCAATATGTAGAAACATTAGGGGAATAGTGATTAATAAGAAGAATGTTGACATTACAACACAGAACAGAAGATGAATGAGACTCAGAGTGGGGGTTGGGGAAAAAGAACAGAAGATGAATGGGATTTAGGTAGGGTGAGGAGAATGGAGGGAAACAGAATAGGATGTGACTCGGATGGGGGGAAGGGAGGGTTATAGGGCAGAAGATGGATAGGACTCGGGGGGTAGGGGATGTAGGGAACACCACAGATGATTTATAGGACTCAGGGGAGAGGGTGTAGGGAACACAGCAGAAGATGGATGGGACTCAGGGTTAGGGGGTTTAGTTAACAAAGCAGAAGATAGGTGGGACTCATGGGTTGGGGGTGTAGAGAACTAAGCAGAAGATAGATGGGACTCAGGGTAGGGGTATGGAGAATGGGAGTGGGAGAATGTTGAGGTGGGTAGAGCATGGAATTATGGATAAGAAATATGGAGAGGGAATTTTGAGGGGATAGTGAGCACCTGGCAGTTGGTAGGTATGAATGGGGTGTGTGTTGATGGGTTAAGAAAATGAGTGAGGGTGTGAAATGGGGGTAAGAGAGAGGAGATGAAATGTGGGGAAAACTTGAGACAAGGTGAATGACCTGGCGAGGATGAAAAGCATTGAAAAAGGATGGGGTACTGGGGAGGGGTATGAGAGGAAGGGGATAGGTCTCTGAAGGGGTTGAGTGAGGGAGGAAATGAGATTATAATAATGGTGAAAGAGTCGAGGCACTAGGAGATGAGTAGAGAATAAGAGAAGAATGGCCTAGAGGAAAGGGAAGAGAGAAGACGCAAGAATAGAGTTGGACTTGTAAAGGAAAGACAGACAATGGAGGGTATGTGAGGGCTGAGATGGTGTGTACAGAGGGTGGAAATGGAGGACTACACAGTGGGTGAAAAATGGGGGGGAGGGGATTGGGGAAGGCAAGAAACAGAGGGGGCAATGGAGTACTAGAAAGAGCATTAGAGGGAGATGGGAAAAGCTGGTAGGTAGATGAAAGAAGAAAAGGAGGAGACTAAGAATTTGGTTAGAGAAAGGAAGAATTAGGGTCAATATCAAACGAGTGGATGTAAACACAGAGAAGAGAAAAGTGGGAAAAATATAAAAAGAAAGATCAATGGCAGACAGATGTATAGATGGAAAAGAAGAAGACAAGAGGCGAGAGAAAACACAGAAAAGCAAACTTGGAAAACAGTTTGGGAGAAGACTGATCAAGGAAAGTGGAAAAGAGACTGGGACCAGCCCAATCAGAAAAAAAAAGCCCAAGCAATAAAGATAGAAATAAAAATATTATTTAATTCTTTTTTAAAATTGGGATGTTTCTGCTTTGTGAAACATACATTTTTTTCTATTTTCAAATTTTCTATTTTGTAAAGTACAGGAAAATAATACTTTTTTGTTTCTCTTTTACCAGTATTGCCTCGCTTATAGGATCTGGTTTTCTTGGGCGGAGGGGGGGGGGGGGGGGGGGTCTCCATTTCAGTTTTTGTATGCATGTCTTTTGTGGTGTATCAGATGAGAATCTGTCCATGTTCTGCATCTGCAACTGAGGTGAAGGATTCTGCTAGCATGTAGTATCTGTATAAGAATCTGTAATAGTCACGCTTGTTCTAATTTCACAGCAGTAAGTCTATTGGTGCTCTAGGCAGTGGCGTACCAAGGGGGGGGGGGGGTGGGGGCGGTCTGCCCCGGGTGCACGCCGCTGGGGGGGTGCCATGGCGCGCGCCTGTCAGCTGAGTTCGCTGAGTTCGCTAACTTCGCTGCAGCTCCCTCTGCCCTGGAACAGGTTACTTCCTGTTCCGGCCGGGGCAGAGGGAGCTGCAGCGAAGTCAGTGAACTCAGCTGACAGGCGCGCGCCGCGGCACCCATCCCCAGCGGCGTGCACCCGGGGGGGGGGGGGGTCATGCCGTCTAGGATCGCCACTGGCTCTATTCATAACACAATCTTTTCATAGGTAGGTTAGAGCTGTTATTGTTTGGTAAGTTTGCTATAGGTTTTGAACATGTCTTTGCAGGGTTTTGTGTTATTGGTCTCTACATCCTGTAGAGTCACCATACAAACAAAATCCCATCTAATTCAATCAAAGTGTCTGGCAGTTGAAGGAGTGTGTGCTGCTCCTGAGATGATAATCACAATTTTAATATTTTTTTGTATGTCGTGTTGTAAGATGGATAGCTCCATTGTTAGGGAACATAGAGTTTGTGATACAGAACTGGAGGTGTAGGATTTATTTTGAGATTCTGTCCAATCCTGTCGAGAATCCAGCCTTCACATCACCAGAAGAATTTATTGAATGATGTTATCAATTATAATGGCGGTTTTATCTGGCAGCTAAAACTAACTGGAGGGGAAAGGTTTCTTTATGCACAGAAGGCCATGGTGTCATATTTTGCTAATTAAGAGGCTCTTTTACTAAGGTGCACCGAAAAATGGGCTGCGCTAGTGTAGGTGCATGTTTTGGGCAAGCACAGATCCATTTTTCAGTGTTCCTGTAAAAAAGGCCTTTTTTAATATTTTTGCCGAAAATGGACGTGCGGCAAAATAAAAATTGGTGTGCGTCCATTTGGGATCTGAGACCTTTTGCCAGCCATTGACTTAGTGGTAAGGTCTCACGTGGTAACCATGCAGTAATCATCTACACACGTAGAATGACAATTACTGCCCAGTTTCTGTCATGTGCCAGGAAACAACAATGATTTCTGGTATGCATAGCAGACGTACATAAAAAAGAAATTACCGCAAGGGTCACGTGTTAGCCAAGCGGTAACTCCAAATTCACACACATTGGGCACGCGTAGGCACCTATGAGGCTTAGTAAATGGCCCCTTAGGGTGTTGGGGAGAGGGGTGTGTAATGTACTGGGCATAATATGCTGCAATGTCCCCCTCCATACCTAGCTTGCTCCTCTGTCCACCCCAAATATTTTGTCTGGAGACACCACTGCCACTTGGATCAAATGATCTGGATACAAATGGAGTTGAAGTAGTGCATATGGAGTTTGGTAAAGACTACAGCATTGACAAAGATATTGCTCATAGTAAGGGAGAAGAAAGGTTACTGAATGCCAAATAACCAACCTTTAATACATGGCTCAAAACCTGATGCAAAAAAAGCAGCTTTAGATATCCTGAAGAATGAAGCTATACATGAAACAATAATAGGTTAGCTGCAGTGAAAGCTTCCATCTCTTTACATGGTAAAAGAATCCTAAGGGAAAAAATTCAGATCTTCACTGCGTCAGAAATAAGTGTATGACGCAGGGGTGTAGCCAGACAACAAATTTTGGGCGGGCCTAGGCAAGAAGTGGGTGGGCACCAAGTGTTTCTCCCCCCTCCCAACCACCACCAAAAAAAAATATTTCAGCTGGCGGGAAAGTGCTTCTTTCCACCTTGGCAGTATGCAGCAGGCATGCGCTGAAAACTGAGCATGTGCAGGTGCCAGTATCGTGGAGAGTAGTGTTTTTGTTACCATCAGGGGGAAGTCTTCAGCCTGGTATGGTGACAAAGAAGGCAGGTTCTGAACAAGGGGAATTCAAATGTATGTGCACTACCCAAGTGCTAAAAAATATTTTTAATTTGCCGCACGCTAACTGATTAGCAGAGGAGTAGCCTGTGAGCCCTTACTGCCTACAAAATAGGTAGCTTTATGGACCCATGCAATAATGGCAACATTAGTGATTGTTTTCATTGGCAAAAAACCTCCCAAAAAGGCTTGTGGATTTAATTAAATAGCACATTCAGCAAAATTATCAGCTTTAAATACTTAGCTGCATAGTCTCTTTCTTCCAATTGAACTAAAACCAGACCGTGACCGACAATGACTGGCATTTCGTTAGGCTCAGTCAGGGTCAGTCGGTCATATAAGTACTAAGTACATGTCCATACTGGGAAAGACCAAAGGTCCATCGAGCCCAGGCATCCTGTTTCCAACAGTGGCCAATCCGGGTCACAGATACCCGGCAAGATCCCAAAAATGTACAAAACATTTTATACTGCCTTATCCCAGAAATAGTGGATTTTCTCCAAGTCCATTTAATAACGGTCTATGGACTTTTCCTTTAGGAAGCCGTCCAAACCTTGTTTAACTCCGCTAAGCTAACCGCCTTTACCACATTTTCTGGCAACGAATTCCAGAGTCTTAATTACATGTTGAGTGAAGAAAATTTTTCTCCGATTCGTTTTAAATTACTACATTGTAGCTTCATTGCATGCCCCCTAGTCCTAGTATTTTTGGAAAACGTGAACAGATGCTTCACATCTACCCGTTCAACTCTACTCATTATTTATAGACCTCTATCATATCTCCCCTCAGCTGCCTTTTCTCCCAAGCTGAAGAGCCCTAGCCGCTTTAGCCTTTCCCTCATATGGAAGTCGTCCTATCCCCTTATCATTTTCGTTGCCCTTCTCTGCAGCATTTCTAATTCCACTATATCTTTTTTGAGATGCGGTGACCAGAATTGAACACAATATTCGAGGTGCCGGTTGCACCATGGAGCGATACAAAGGCATCATAACATCCTCATTTTTGTTTTCCATTCCTTTCCTAATAATACCTAACATTCTATTTGCTTTCTTAGCTGCAGCAGCAGCACACTGAGCAGAAGGTTACAACGTATCATCACCTACCCTTTCTTGGTCCGTGACTCCCTAACGTGGAACCTTGCATGACTTAGCTATAATTCAGGTTCCTCTTTCCCACATGCATCACTTTGCACATTAAACATCATCTGCCATTTAGTACGCCCAGTCTCCCAGTCTCGTAAGTTCCTCTTCTAATTTTTCACAATCCTCCCGCGATTTAACGACTTTGAATAACTTTGTGTCATCAGCAAATTTAATTACCTCACTAGTTACTCCCATCTCTAGATCATTTATAAATATGTTAAAAAGCAGCGGTCCCAGCACAGAGCCCTTGGGAACCCCACTAATTACCCTACTCCATTGAAATTCAGACCATTTAACCCTACTCTCTGTTTTCTATCTTTTAACCAGTTTTTAATCCACAATAGAAACACTAACTCCTATCCCATGACTCTCCAATTTCCTCTGGAGTCTTTCATGAGGTACTTTGTCAAACGCCGTTCTGAAAATCCAGATACACAATATCAACTGGCTCCCCTTTATCTACATGTTTGTTCACCCCTTCAAAGAAATATAGTAGATTGGTGAGGCAAGATTTCCCTTCACTAAATCCATGTTGACTTTGCCTCATTAATCCATGCTTTTGAATATGCTCTGTAATTTTGTTCTTAATAATAGTCTGTACCATTTTGCCCAGCACCAACGTCAGACTCAATGGTCTATAATTTCCCGGATCTCCTCTGGAATCTTTTTAAAAAAATCAGCGTTACATTGGCCACCCTCCAATCTTGCGGTACCACGCTCGATTTTAAGGATAAATTACATATTTCTAACAATAGCTCCGCAAGCTCATTTTTCAGTTCTATCAGTACTCTGGGATGAATACCATCCGGTCCAGGAGATTTGCTACTCTTCAGTTTGTAGAACTGCCCCATTACATCCTCCAGGTTTACAGAGAATTCATTAAGTTTCTCCGACTCGTCAGCTTCGAATACCATTGCACCGGTATCCCACCCAAATCTTCCTTGGTGAAGACCGAAGCAAAGAATTCATTTAACCTCTCCACTATGGCTTTGTCTTCCCTGATCGTCCCTTTTACTCCTTCGTCATCTAGCAGTCCAACTGATTGTTTTGCCAGCTTCCTGCTTTTAATATACCTAAAAAAAAATGTACTATGTGTTTTTGCCTCCAACGCAATCTTTTTTTTCGAAGTCCCTCTTAGCTTTCCTTATCAGCGCTTTGCACTTGACTTGACATTCCTTATGCCGTTTCTTATTATTTTCAGTTGGTTCCTTCTTCCATTTTCTGAAGGATTTTCTTTTAGCTCTAATAGCTTCCTTCACCTCACTATTTAACCACGTCAAAAATGTAAACTCCGTTCAGCACTGACAGAACTCCAGAGACATTGTGCTAAATTTGCTATTTAATTAAATCCACAAGTCTATTTGGGAGGCTTTTTGCCAATGATGATTAAGCCCTGGCTCAACCAGCTGATAGCTGGGAGCTTCTTGAGTCTTTTTTCTCCCTTTATACTATTTTCATTGCTTATTTGCTATTATATAAGGAATCTTTATTTGTGTATTCATATTGTTGGACACTTTAGATCTTTTTCCCCTAATAATGTTGTAGTTTAACATTAGTGCATGGCTATTGTCAAAAATAGAAAATTGCCATTTTACTGCTGCGCTAAAAATGGCCTTAGTGCATGGGAAAGACCCGTGTAAGAGCACAGGTCTTGCCCAGAGAGGATCAGGACATCCTCATTCCCCAGATAATTGTATCCTTTGTCTTCTCTGACAGCAACAGCATGCTAACGTACCAAAATCTCTCTAAGAAATGCACATTCCTAGGGCTTTCTTCAACCAGCTCATATATTATTTCAGACCTATAATGATGGCCTGGAACGGAGGACTCTGGGTCTAAGTTATAGCCTCATTTCTCTTTGAAGTAGTCAGAAAGACACACTTTCTCTCTAACCAGCTGGTGAATACTTTCATCTGTGTATCTTTTCTTTGCTTCTGTTTTTCCTTCCCAGAAGAACACAAAAGAAAGGCACTGGGAGTCCCCCTCACACCTCTACTTTTTCTGCTAGGTTGGAGATGTGAAAGCTGCCTCCATCCCAAGCTCACCAGAGAGGATCAGGACATCCTCATTCCCCAGATAATTGTATCCTTTGTCTTCTCTGACAGCAGTAGTAAACTGGAGTAACAGATGGCAGAGCATTGTTCAGATCCCAGACATCCCACCCTGCCACCTGCTTCAGCTGTCCATCAGCTAGTGCTGGGAACAGGGGCCCTGAAAAAATGACCCAGAATCACACGTTATGATGACTTCTGATCACAATTAACACATAGAGCACATAAATACAGGAAAATATATTGAAAAGAGAGAAAAATATCCTCTATTTCAAATAAAATTCAATTTACCTTACTAATGGCCTCTTTTACTAAATTGTACTAGCGATTCCCACACAGTAAATGCAACACAATGAATAGGCTGCGGCACATTTGCCACATCGACAATCGCTAGCGTGGTTTAGTAAAAGAGGCTCTAAGGTAAAGAGTTGCACCTGTCCCCGTCCGTCCCTGCTGGAATCTTACTCATCCCCACCCATCCCCGCAAGAATTTAACCTGTCCCAACCCGTCCCCACAAGAATATAATGGTACATAGAAGAAAGTTCTGGTCAGTTCTCTCAGTTTCTCTCTGGATTTGAGCCACAGCACTGCAGGCAAGGAAGGATGGAAGTTGGAACTTGAAACACTGGTGTGTACATTAAGATTTGTTTCTGATTCACTGGTACTGTATGCTGAGAGGTTACCACATGCACAAGCTAGTAGGTTGGGTGACATCTTACGCTCATGCCTGTGTCAGAGCTGAGGTCTGCTCATCAGCCCGGGAGCAAAAAGGATTAATAGTAACATAGTAAGTGATGACAAATAAAGACCTGAATGGTCCATCCAGTCTGCCCAATAGTCACACTCATTATCAATTCATGATTAAATCAACGAGTGTGATATTATATACTTGATTATGGTCTTTCCTTGGTGTTTCTGGGACATAGACCATAGAAATCTATCCAGCCCTATCCTTATGTTCCAACTGCTGGAGTTGCCGTCGAAGCCCACTCCAGTCTATTCGTCTTCTTATTTGTGGTACACAGACCGTAAAAGTCTGTCCAGCACTGTCCTTTATTTATTTATTTATTTATAATTTCAAAAATTTAAACAAGAAGAACTATTTCTTGTACTGAAAGAGTAATCTACCACAACATCACTGTGTAACTGTTTATACCAGAATTGACGAATGCCTTTACGATACTATCCTGCTTATAATCGAACGAGAAAAACACCCAAGTTCCGACCTAAATCGGAAGATGGACGTTTATCTCACAAAAACGAATAACGCGGTATAATCGAAAGCCGAACTTGGACGTTTTCAACTGCACTCCATCGCGGAAGCGTACAAAGTTGACGGGGGGCGTGTCGGAGGCGTGGTGAAGGCGGGACTGGGCATGGTTATCACCCGAACAGAGATGGGCGCCTTTCGCCGATAATGGAAAAAAAGTATGCGTTTGTAGCTAGAATTTAGGGCACTTTTTCTGGACCCTGTTTTTTCACGAATAAGGCCCCAAAAAGTGCCCTAAATGACCAGATTACCCCCAAAGGGAATCAGGGATGACCTCCCCTGACTCCCCCAGTGGTCACTAACCCCCTCCCACCACAAAAAATGATGTTTCACAACTTTTATTTTCACCCTCAAATGTCATACCCACCTCCCTGGCAGCAGTATGCAGGTCCCTGGAACAGTTATTAGAGGGTGCAGTGGACTTCAGGCAGATGGACCCAGGCCCATCCCCCCCTACCTGTTACAATTGTGCTGCTTAATGCTTAGTCATCCAACCCCCCCCAAACCCACTGTACCCACATGTAGGTGCCCCCCTTCACCCCTTAGGGCTATAGTAATGGTGTAGACTTGTGGGCAGTGGGTTTTGAGGGGGATTTGGGAGGCTCAACACACAAGGGAAGGGTGCTATGCACCTGGGAGCTCTTTACCTTTTTTTTGTGTTTTTGTAAAAGTGCCCCCTAGGGTGCCCGGTTGGTGTCCTGGCATGTAAGGGGGACCAGTGCACTATGAATCCTGGCCCCTCCCATGAACAAATGCCTTGGATTTATTCGTTTTTGAGCTGGGCACTTTCATTTTCCATTATCGCTGAAAAACAAAAACGCCCAGCTCACAAATTGTCAAATAAAACATGGACGTCTATTTTTTTCGAAAATACGGTTCGGTCCGCCCCTTCACGGACCCGTTCTCGGAGATAAACGCCCATGGAGATAGACGTTTTCGTTCGATTATGCCCCTCTATGTAAGCCACATTGAGCCTGCAAATAGGTGGGAAAATGTGGGATACAAATGTAACAAATAAATAAATAGATAATATCATAATCCAAAAGAAAATAAATATACATAACATATGTTTTAAGTGACAATTACAACTTAAGTCCACAATTTAGGGCAAGGCACAATTCAAAGAGTTATCATCAGATAATCAAATTTAAAGAAAAGAGTAGGAAGAACTACCTGGGTATACATCACTTTACGGAGTAGATATTACAGGAACTACTAACGGAGGAGGCATGACTGGGTCTTGTTAGAGTCCAAAAAGGACAGCAGATGATCACTTTCAAAGAAAACATATTTAACTGATTGCAATTTAATAATGCATTTACAGGGAAAATTAAGCCAGAAAGTTCCCCCTAAATGGAGGACATGTGTATGAAGTTTCAAAAAAGATTGACACGTTTTTTGAGTTTGTCTAGATATATTAGGAAAGACCTTAACTTTACAGTTCAAAAAAACTTATCTGTAACAGAAAAAAGTCTTTAGAATCCAGTCTCGGTCTGGTTGAAGAAAAAAATCCACAATTAAAGTAGCAGCTTGTACTCCAAAAAGATCATCTTCTATAGTTTGAGATAAGTTTAAATTTAGCTTCTCCAATGGTTTCTCAGAATTTGTTGTTAATATTTGATCCGTAGGTTTCTTAATATAAGGGAAAAGATAATAAATTCTTGATAAAGGCGGATAAAGTTGCTCTGAAATTTTTAATACTTCTGAGAGATACCTCTTAAAAGTTAATAAAGGGGCCACAGCTGGCACTTTAGGAAAATTTATAAATCTTAGAGTTTTCATTCTTTGTTGGTTTTCTAAATGTTCTATTTTCCTTTGTAGTAATAGATTTTCTTTAATTAATGCCGCTTGACCCTCTCTGATTTTATCAGTATCATTCTTAATTGTTTGCTCAAAAGTCTTAGTTTGTTGCATTATTTTTTCCAATTCTACAACTTTACCAGAAAGTATCTGGGTAACCGTCAACATCGAGGTAATTTTCTGAGTAAAAATATTCTCTAGACTCACCAAAGTGTCCCATATATTTTCCAAAGTAATTCTTTCTGGTTTTTTCATTGCCAAGGCATTAGATTGAAGCTGAATCTCTTCTTGGGCTCTTCCACTGCCCACGGCCTCCACCTCTTCCATTCCTGATCTAAAATCACAGGTGGAACTCCCAGCAACGCCTTCCTGTGTTGCTGCACTCGGCAATCCATTGCCTGCGGCTGCCCCTGTACCTAGGTCAATCGGCCCTTCATCGGGTCTGAACGATCTGGGACGTTCATCTTGCAATGTTGCTGGCATCACTGGAGGGCTCCGCACTTCTGGGCTCAGTGAGATATCCCCTTCAAGCAGGTAGAGCAGTTCACCTCTCGCCGCTTCTCCCTGCAGTGAAGTATTTTGCCCAGCTAATTCGCCCTGGATAGCAAAGCGAACCTTTGGACCCAACTCAGGTCTCGCAGAGGGAGCATGGAAAACCCTCTGCTTACCACTTCTTTTGGGCATAAAGAAATTGAGAATGAGTAATCAAAGACTAACGAAGTAGAGGTGAGTCAGAGGAGCAGCCTCACACACTTCCTACTCGGTCACTATCTTGCTGTCCAGCACTGTCCTTATGTTCCAGCCACTGAAGTTGCTGTCTAAGCCCTTTCTAGCACATCCTAAACCAGATAGCCATATGTGAGACACAGACCATACAACTCTGCCCTGTACCGGCCCTAGTTCATCACACCAGTCACCATCTAAGCATCATTCGACACATCCACACACATGCAGCCATTTAAGGTTAGGTTTTTTTATAACTTCCATTTTCTAATTAGAGATTCTCTGAGTTCATCCCATGCCTTTTTGAATTCCGTCATCATTTGTGTTTCTACCACCTCCTTAATAGAAGACTTTCTGCATTTGTGCTGTTAAAGCAAGGAGGAGGAGAAGACAGCACTCAAAGAACTTGGTACTTGGTAGATGAGAGACTGGCTCAGGTACAGCTTACACTTCCATGGGAACCTCGCAGGAATTGTTTCCATCCCCATGGGAATCCCACAGGAACTACGTCCGTCCCTGTGGGAACCCCGCAGAACTGCTTCCATCCCCGTGGAAACCCCGCGGGTTCCGCAGGATTCCCATGAACCCCATTCCTGTGCAGGTCTCTACCTTAAGGTCCCTTTTACTATGCTATGTTAGGCACTAATGTTCGGTTAATGCAACTTAAAATGGTGTATCATGGGACATACTCAGGCATCCTGCAGTAAGTGCTATTTTAGCGAATGCTAATCTATGCGCTAAAATTTTTTTGGATATGTTTAGGAGGGTGTGTGTCAAGGGGACATTCCTGCGCTAATTAGCACAGCTACATTACTGCATGCTAAATGGTTAGCACAGGATTACTGTGTGACCCTTACTGCCTACAAAATGGATGGCAGGAAGTACTCACGCAGTAATTTTTTTAATGGCCTCATGATAATGGAAATATTAGTGCATGGCCATTAATGCAAAACATGGAAAATCATCCATTTTGGGGGAGATTCTATATATGGTGCCTAAAAAAATCAGTGCTGAAATCAGCATATTCTATAATCGTTGCCTAGATTTAGGCACTGATTATAGAATACACTTAGCTGATATTTTAGCGCATAAATCTACGCACATCCATTTACACCAATGAAAATGTGGCGTAAATCCCAGTGCGTAGATTTAGGCACACTGGGCCATATTCTATAACTAGGCATGTAAATTTTGGAAAGCCTATTTCCCCTCCCATAACCATGCCCCTTTTTGCCTGCACACATTAGAAGTTTGGTCCACATCCTTACAGAAAATGCTTAGCGACTTGTGTGCCTAAATTCTAATCAGTGCCAGTTAGTGTTCATTATTGCTTGTGAAGTGCTATTATCAGCGCTCATTAGCTTGTTAAGCTTGTTAAGTTACGTGCATTGAAATCGACGTGGATCTTTAGGCACACTATATAGAATCCGGGGGTTTATGGCTGCATCAAAAATGGCCTTAGCATATGGGAAAAATCTGCACAAGGGTGTGCTAAAGCTACTTTTTGCTGTACCTTAGTAAAAGGGCCCCTAAAAGATAAATGTATCCCTTAATATAAGGAATGGTAGTCTTGCATATCTCTACATGGAGTGCAGAGGATGCTTGTTCAGGGTATGTAGGAAGAGTGATCTCATGCAGAAAATGAATCATTCCTATTGCCATCTTATTTAAATGTTTCTAATGTGATCCAGTTGGAATTCTGTGAGCTTAATAGAATCTACTACCCCTGCAAAAAACATCTGATTTTTTCACAGACTGTGGAGCTCATTTTCGAAACAGAAAAACATTTAAAAAGTGTCATAAAGCAGCATTTGCACATAGTTCTTCTCAAAATGTCCAAATCGCTATTTTAAAAACCTGTTTTGCAGAAGTTTATCTATGCAATTCGTCTGTAGTGTGTTCAAATCACAATGGAGGTGTTAGGGGTACGTTGGGTGGTGGGATTGGGTGTTTTCTAACATTTAGACGTTGTTCAGCACAAAACAAAAATGTCCATGGCTACAATTTCAGCGTTTGGTCTAGACTGTTTTTAGAACACGTGGAGGGGCATAATCGAACGGAAACGCCTATCTCCATGGGCGTTTATCTCCGAGAACGGGTCCGTGAAGGGGCGGGCCGAACCGAATTTTTGAAAAAATGGACGTTTTTGAGCTGGGCGTTTGTTTTTTTTAGCGATAATGGAAACTAAAAATGCCCAGCTCAAAAACGTCCTAATCCGAGCCATTTGGTCATGGGAGGGGCCAGGATTGGTAGTACACTGGCCCCCCTGATATGCCAGGACACCAACTGGGCACCCTAGGTAAGTGCGGTGGACTTCAGAAAAAGCTCCCACATGCATAGCTCCCTTACCACGGGTGCTGAGCTCCCAACCCCCTCCCCCAAAACCCCCTACCCACAAATGTACAACACTACCATAGCTCTTAGGGGTGAAGGGGGCACCTACATGTGGGTACAGTGGGTTTTGGAGGCCTCCCATTTACCAGCACAACTGTTACAGGTGGGGGGGATGGGCTTGGGGCCATCTGGCTGAAGTGCACTGCGGTACCCACTAAAAGTGCTCCAGGGACCTGCATACAGTGGGGGAAATAAGTATTTGATCCCTTGCTGATTTTGTAAGTTTGCCCACTGACAAAGACATGAGCAGCCCATAATTGAAGGGTAGGTTATTGGTAACAGTGAGAGATAGCACATCACAAATTAAATCCGGAAAATCACATTGTGGAAAGTATATGAATTTATTTGCATTCTGCAGAGGGAAATAAGTATTTAATCCCTCTGGCAAACAAGACCTAATACTTGGTGGCAAAACCCTTGTTGGCAAGCACAGCGGTCAGACGTCTTCTGTAGTTGATGATGAGGTTTGCACACATGTCAGGAGGAATTTTGGTCCACTCCTCTTTGCAGATCATCTCTAAATCATTAAGAGTTCTGGGCTGTCGCTTGGCAACTCGCATCTTCAGCTCCCTCCATAAGTTTTCAATGGGATTAAGGTCTGGTGACTGGCTAGGCCACTCCATGACCCTAATGTGCTTCTTCCTGAGCCACTCCTTTGTTGCCTTGGCTGTATGTTTTGGGTCATTGTCGTGCTGGAAGACCCAGCCACGACCCATTTTTAAGGCCCTGGCGGAGGGAAGGAGGTTGTCACTCAGAATTGTACGGTACATGGCCCCATCCATTCTCCCATTGATGCGGTGAAGTAGTCCTGTGCCCTTAGCAGAGAAACACCCCCAAAACATAACATTTCCACCTCCATGCTTGACAGTGGGGACGGTGTTCTTTGGGTCATAGGCAGCATTTCTCTTCCTCCAAACACGGCGAGTTGAGTTCATGCCAAAGAGCTCAATTTTTGTCTCATCTGACCACAGCACCTTCTCCCAATCACTCTCGGCATCATCCAGGTGTTCACTGGCAAACTTCAGACGGGCCGTCACATGTGCCTTCCGGAGCAGGGGGACCTTGCGGGCACTGCAGGATTGCAATCCGTTATGTCGTAATGTGTTACCAATGGTTTTCGTGGTGACAGTGGTCCCAGCTGCCTTGAGATCATTGACAAGTTCCCCCCTTGTAGTTGTAGGCTGATTTCTAACCTTCCTCATGATCAAGGATACCCCACGAGGTGAGATTTTGCGTGGAGCCCCAGATCTTTGTCGATTGACAGTCATTTTGTACTTCTTCCATTTTCTTACTATGGCACCAACAGTTGTCTCCTTCTCGCCCAGCGTCTTACTGATGGTTTTGTAGCCCATTCCAGCCTTGTGCAGGTGTATGATCTTGTCCCTGACATCCTTAGACAGCTCCTTGCTCTTGGCCATTTTGTAGAGGTTAGAGTCTGACTGATTCACTGAGTCTGTGGACAGGTGTCTTTCATACAGGTGACCATTGCCGACAGCTGTCTGTCATGCAGGTAACGAGTTGATTTGGAGCATCTACCTGGTCTGTAGGGGCCAGATCTCTTACTGGTTGGTGGGGGATCAAATACTTATTTCCCTCTGCAGAATGCAAATAAATTCATATACTTTCCACAATGTGATTTTCCGGATTTAATTTGTGATGTGCTATCTCTCACTGTTACCAATAACCTACCCTTCAATTATGGGCTGCTCATGTCTGTGTCAGTGGGCAAACTTACAAAATCAGCAAGGGATCAAATACTTATTTCCCCCACTGTACACGTAGGCCTCTAGGACTGGTTGCTGCTATATAACATTGGCACACCAGTTGACACCTGAAGACTAATCTCTTCGAAAACGTCCTTTATTGGAATAACCGCCTTTACTCACAGTTAACTGCAGATCAGAGGTTGTGCCCCACTGGCACCGAGTCTCCCTGGTACTGAGATGTGCAGTAGGTCAGAGCTGGCAGAATGCTATACAATGCCCTCTTTCAGCCACATTCAAGGGAAGAACTAAGTTCTCTAACATGGCTAACACAGGAAAAGGAACTAAAACTGGCTTACAAAAATGGCCACTACCGCATGGACTACAACAGGAAACACAACAGGGCACACTCTGACCCAGTAGGCAGGAGGGAAAGCACCATGGGAGAAGAGCCTACCAACTACCGTGAGACTGTAACACAAGCTAATGAAATCACGGAGCCCAATACCCTACACCCACCACAATGCAATGCTGATGTGACCCTGTACTGCACCCGAGAGCCACATCTGACCCAGGGAAAGGCTGTGACAGGATCGAACACATTCTGCTGTCATGGAGGTGGGTACGGCATTTGAGGCTGGCATACAGGCTGGGAAAAAAGTTTTTAAAGTGGGGTTTTTTTGGTGGGAGGGGGTTAGTGACCACTGGGGGAGTCCGTGGAGGTCATCCCCGATTCCCTCCAGTGGTCATCTGGGCAGTTGGAGCACTTTTTTGGGACTTATTCGTGAAAAAAAGGGTCCAAAAAAAGTGACCCAAAATCGCGGTAAAAACGACTTTTTTTTTTTCGATTATCAGCTAAAGACGCCCATCTCTCCTCGGCTGATAACCACGCCCCAGTTCCGCTTCCATCACACCTCCGACACGCCCCATCAACTTTATTCGTTCCCGCGACGGAGTGCAGTTGGAAATGCCCAAAATCGGCTTTCGATTATACCGATTTGGGTGCCTTTGCGAGACAAACGTCTATCTCCCGATTTAGGTCGCACTATAGGCGTTTTTCTCTTTCGAAAATAAGCTGGATAAGGTACAAAAAGGTGCCCTAAAAGACCAGATGAGCCCTGGAGAGAATCAGACATGACCCTCCTTACTCCCCCAATGATAAGTGACTACCCCCACCCCCCAAAGATGTGAAAAAATAGTGCATACCAGCCTCTTTGACAGCTTCAGATGCTTTAGCCAGTTCTATTAGAGCAGCAAGCAGGTCCCTGGAATAGCGTAGTTGTAAGTGCAGTGCACTATAGACAGGAAGACTGAAGCCCATATCCCATTCTACCTGTTACACTTGTGATGGAAAGTGTGAGCCCTCCCACACTCACCAAAAACACACTCACCACTTACTGTACCCACGTATAGGTGACCCCTTCAGCCATAAAAGCTATTGTAGTGGTGTACAGTTTGGGGCGGTAGATTTTTGGTGGACTTTGGAGGGCTCAGCATATAATATAAGGGGGTAATGATGAGATGTGTACTTGAGAGCCTTTATATGAAGTCCACTGCAGTGCCCTCTAGGTGCCCCATTGCTCTCCTGGGATGTCTGTGTGTGCAGTCTACTAAGAATGCTGGCTCCTCCTACATCCTAATGGCTTGATTTTGTGCTTTTTTCACATGGAGCCAAAAGATAAATGCACAAAGCACAAAAACATTTAGCATGTGGCCATTTTTGAAAAAAGAAGATAGATGTTTTGCTGTTTTGAAAATGGCTATATTTCCTATTTGGATTTGGGATGCTTAGCGCAAAACGTCCAGAGTCAGACGTAGACGTAATATCAAAAATGCCCCTCCACATCTCTTATTGATTTGCACAATGATAGGTAGTTTGGTCTAGCTCTAGCATCCAGTTTGATCCCTTGCTGTCAGCTCTCTGGTCCAGGAACCTACTGCACTGACTATAAGAATTAAATTTTAAAAAAATAATAATTAAAAAAAAAACCCTGACTTCCTGACTAGCTGGGTGTGTGTCCTTATCTATCTTTGTCAGTATGTCTTTAGGCTTCGGGCTATGTCCTCTACTCTAACTATTGTAAATCAAAGGAAATATACACATGGGAGTAACTTGCAGCACTTCTTCAATCAGCTCTCACACGCAACTTTAGCAACTGTACTTCAAAAATAAGTGACACATCTAAATATATAAGCCTGCAGCTCTGGAATATTAGTCAAAGTTCAGGTGCTACTACATTCACTTCAGCAGAACCAATCCAGGTGCTGAATTATTGAGCCTGACGTAACTCACACATCAAGCACTCAGCACTTCTAAAGGCAGTGGAATCCTGCTTCCAGCTTCAGACCCACTCAGTGTAAGCTCCTCAAAATTCCATGAAAACCAACAATCTCACAAACCCATAAAGCTGTTCTTTTTACTTACACAAATTTTGCCTATTTATGGAGGTCTTTTACTAAAGATTAATGCACTTAGTCTGCAAACAGGACCCATTTTATTCCTACAGCGCTGTGTACGTCTAGTAGCGCTATAGAAATGATAAATAGTAGTAGTAGTGAAGACTCTGCTGCAGATAACATGTGCTAATCTTTAGTAAAAGACCCCATATGAAAGCTGAATCCATTTAAATAAAATCAGATTTCTCTTCTTCATGCAGAACAGTCTTATAACTGTTTCTGTCAGTCACAAACCCAGTTTTATTTATTTTATTTATTTGTAGCATTTGTATCCCACATTTCCCCACCTATTTGCAGGCTCAATGCGGCTTACATTTGCCGTAATGGCGATTGCCATTTCCGGGTAATAGAATTACAAAAGGTATTGCATTAAGGTGCATACATTATTGTTAAAGAAGAATACATTATGGTATTGCATATAGGTTCCTGAGTGATGGTTTGGATTTTAACATTTGTTAGGTCATCAATTATATAGAAATCATATTCGGCATAAGGATTGAGGTGTTAGTGCTTGTTCGTTAGTAGCAATAAGGTTAGTCGGTCTGGTGATAAGAGTTTGGTTTTATCTAGTTCATGTTCAGTCTTATTATTTAGTATTTAAGATGGATGTTTATGGTATGCCTTCTTGAACAGGTCAGTTTTCAGTAGCCTTTGAAAGATAGTTAGGTCTTGCGTAGTTTTTATGGCCTTCGGTAGTGCATTCCATAGTTGCGTGCAAATGTAGGAGAAACTGGTTGCGTATGTGGATTTGTATTTTAGTCCTTTACAGTTGGGGTAGTGTAGATTGAGGAATGTGTGTGTACATTGTTGTTATTTATTTATGGTTCATCTTCAGTATTGATGGTCTTGACTTAAACTGATTTAAAAAACGTATATGTTTCTGTATGTGCTGCTCTTGTAAATGTTCACACTTGTACTTATTTTCTTGTGGGAGCACAGTGTCTCCAAATGGATTCATATTGCTCAAACAATAACAGAAATAATGTAACTTCTGATGAATATGATCTCACCCTCTCAGTTACTGTTACATAAGTATTGCCACACTTGGACAGACCAAAGGTCCATTCAGCCCAGTATCCTGTTTCCTACAGTGGCCAAACCAGGTCACAAATAACTGCCAAAATCCTGAAAAAGTTCAATATATTTTATGCTGCTTATCCCAGAAATAAGCAGTGGATTTCCACCCTAGTCAATTTTATAATGGTCTATGGACTTTTGCTTTAGGAAGCCATCCAGACCTTTTTAAAACCCTGGTAAGCTAACTGCCTTTACCACATTTTCTGGCAACGAATTCCAGATTTTAATTACATGTTGAGTGAAGAAAATTTTTCTCCGATTTGTATTAAATTTACTACTTTGTAGCTTCAGATCATGCCCCCTAGTCCTAATATTTTTGGAAAGAGTAAACAAACGATTCACGTCTACACGTTCCACTCCAAGATGCTAGTGCTTGTCTCAATACCTGAAGGAGTTTATAAAGTGTAATATATGCAGTTACAGAACTATTTTGATATTCTTTGCTATCTGAAAGGTTTTCAGTTAGCAGATTCCAGTCCTCCTGTCAATAATCAAGAGAGTAAGGGAACAATCTGCAAAGCAAACTGCTGTAAAACTACATCAGATTATCTTACTCTGAATATTAAAATCCAGTTATGACATTAGCAGACATAGGTATTATAGCAAGCTGCAATAACTACTGTACACCAACCAGAAGAGGAAGGTTTTTGTACAGGTCTGTATCACTGTGTGAGGCCAATTAGTACCCTGTTGACAGTAATATACTGCAGCATCCTCACTCTGAACTCTGCTGATTGTAAGAGTGAAATCAGTCCCAGACCCACTGCCGCTGAACCTCTCTGGGATCCCAGAGGCACGGGTAGAGACACGGTAGATCAGAAGCTTAGGGGATCCTCCTGGTTTCTGCTGGTACCAGCTCAAGTAGGTGTTACCATCAGAATGGAGAAGGGTGGAACTGGATCTGCACTTAACGGTGGCTGTTTCTCCTGCAGACACTGATAAGGATTCTGGAGACTGAGTCATCACAATCTCTCCACTGGAATCTGGATAAAGAAAAGATAAATATGTACATGTATATATCATTTTACAGTGGGATATAAAAGTAATCAAAGAACAACCATATCTCAAACAACTAATTATTACCTCTATTTACCATTAACTTTGTCTTTACTTCATGTACAATTTCTCATTCATAATAGATTTTCTAAATGTTAAACATCCATAGCTATCCCAGTATGTTTATGATACTGTATTGTAAAATTGGATTCTTACAATAAATTACTTTTTTATGCATTATTCTTTGTTATGTATTCTATACTGTTTATTGGAAGCCACGTTGAACTCAGATTTGTTTGGGATAATGTGACATATAAATGTTACAAAGAAACAATCAAATAAATAAATAAAAAAATAAATACGCTCAGAAATGTAATTGTACGGAAATCTGTTGGCATGCTTCCAACGTTATTTCTTTTTTTCCTTTTTTAATCCAACCTGAGAGCTTAATTCTTACCCTTTATCCAGAGAAGCAGGATCCAGATGACCTGATTGTTTGATACCTTCATCCTTCCTGATTGGCAGTTGTTGATTAATAAACTGTAAAGAGTAAAAGGAAACATTTATAACCCTCTGAGCATTAGTGAAATGTCTCCTGAGTGTCAATATGCAAAACAGACTGTTCTATATCAGTGCACATCGCCTGCATTTAGAAACAACATTCATGAGACCTTGTTTAGAATGGTCTGAGTAGAGAAAATTATCTTAATGTACAAATATTGTTTAATGAAAGCATGTAGCCATATTTAGCTAACGTAATAATGTGGCTGGGCTTGTGAACCCTGGCTATACCATGACTTTATTATAATCAAATCTAGTGCTGTAAAATGTTATTCTTCCAGGGCACACTGTGGAGGTAGTGTTAGCCAATGGATCCAGAGAGACTGTACCCATTGGTCGAGTATTCCTGGACTGGGGTAGCAAACCTGGAAACACAGAATTATTAATGATGAAAAACATGCCAGTACCAATGCTGTGTGGGACCAACATAAAAAAATACCAGGGTTGGGTAGTCAGAAAAATGTTGTTTTATGTAACATCTAGGCAGTGGCGTACCAAGGGGGGGGGGGGGCGGCGGGGGTGGTCCGCCCCGGGTGCATGCCGCTGGGGTGGTGCCGCGCCTGTCGGCTCTTTGTTTTCATGCTCCCTTTGCCCCGGAACAGGTTACTTCCTGTTCCGGGGCAGAGGGAGCATGAAAACGAAGAGCCGGCAGGTGCGCGGCACCCCCCCCCCCCCAGCGGCATGCACCCGGGGGGGGGGGGTTCTTTCGCTGGGGGATCAGGGAGTTCTTTCGCCGGGGGGGCTTCACGCTGTTCCGGGGGTGGGCGCTGGATCCGGGGGGCGGGGCGCATTGGTGATCCGCCCCGGGTGTCAGCCCCCCTAGGAACGCCACTGCATCTAGGAATGTTCATCTTCATTTGACCTTTTTGTCATCATGGGAATAAAGTCACTGAATGTGAGCTCTTTTGAAAGAGGATGCAACCCATCCCTATAAAAGTAAATAAATTATTCAGAAGGGGAGGAGGAGGGTTTCCCTTCTTCACAGCTGAAAGGTCTCAGTCAACACCATTCTTTTCTTTCCAGCTACATATTGCTACATAAGCCATCTTTTGATCTGCTGCAATTGGTTTTATTCTCTTATACCAAAGCTATTGCTATTCCAACCTTATATTCCATTTATTTTCCACAGTGTTTTTCTAAACCTGATTTTCAGTCTTAGCATCAACTACAAATCATATTGAAATTGATTTGATTTATTGATCTGATATACCGCATCAGTGGCGTAGCCACAGGTGGGCCTGGGTGGGCCAGGGCCCACCCACTTAGGGCTCGGGGCCACCCAACAGTAGCACATGTTTAGCGGTAGCTGGTGGAGATCCCAAGCTCTGCCAGCTGAAGACTTTCCCCTGATAGTAACACAATTCTACTCTCCACAATACTGGCACCTGCGCATGCTCAGTTTTCAGTGCATGCCTGCTGCAGACTGCCAAGGTGGAAAGAAGCATTTTAATGCCAGCCGAGATATTTTTTTGGTGGTGGTGGTGGGGGGGGGGGGGGGGAGAACATTTGGTGCCCACCCACTTCTTACCTAGGACCACCCAAAATCTGTAGTCTGGCTAAGCCCCTGTACCGCATTACACAAAAATGCATCAAGGCGGTTTACAGAATTAATAAAATAAATCATATAATACAAACAATCAAGTACACAAAAATGCATCAAACAACTCACAGAGGTAAAATATAAAAACACTAAAATATCAAACAGGTCAATAAAACATAACACATGACATTCAGATCGCAAAGTATTCCAGTGTTACAAGCTCTGAGCAGCATATTCACAGCTGTCCATAGAAACTCTGAAAAAGTCAAGTCTTCAAAGCTTTGTGACACATTAAATAACTGTTAATACTTCTAATGTCTTCAGGCAAAGAATTCCCCAAGTAGGGACCAGAGTAACAGAAAACATGATTCTGTGTTGAAGACAGTTTGACCAAAGTTAATGGAGGAAGTGCCAACAAAGTTTGCTGAGATGACTGCATCTGTCTTACAAGTACATACCTCTTAACCACATCTGATAAGTACTTCTGAACTCCCATTCTAAAGGCTTTAAATACCAGGCACAATATTTTAAAATTAATTCTTTCAGAAACTGGTAGCCAAGGTAAGGCAGCCCAAAACAGGTATTATATGATCATACTAGTTCTTACCAGAAATTACTCGTGTTTCAGTATTCTGTGCCAATTGTAATCACTTTAAATTATTTAAGGACAGACTCTGAAAAAGCGAATTACAATAATCCAACCTGCTTGCTATAAGAGCATGTGCTATTTTTGCCAAATTAGTTACACTTAACAATAGTCTTAACTGATGAATTATCCTCAATTGAAAGTAGCATGACTTAACCACATTACTGATTTGCAAATTTCATTTGATCATTCAAACACTTTATAGACTCCCATTATGACCTTACTTTTAATAATGATCAGTAAACTGGTGCATCTGATCAATGGCTATCCTTCAATTCTTTCCACTCATAAGGCATTAATACCATTGTCAAGTTTAACTAAAATCGTGTTTTAATTTCCATGTAATTCCCTTTCTAGGCATATGACTCCCAATCATCTTGTAGATCTTCATTTTCACCTTCCCTTGTTGCAATGTGACTACTTTCCTATCCAAAATAGAAATAAGACATTCCTTTTTCATTTTAGCAAATAGAATGAGAAACTGATGTCTTTACTATCTAAATCAGATAGAGACCCATAAAGTGGCTGTCATGTACTCATTCATGACTTGCTCAGGGTCCAGCAGTTCTGTATTGGACCAGACTTGACTTACCGTCCACCTGCTTTCTAAGAAGTTGGCATAAGCTAAAAGGCCAACTAACTCCATATTTTAATATCTCAGATTATCTCACTTTTCAGTAATTTAAAAGAGAGGGAAATATGGTAATAGTAAAATTCAAATATTTTGTAACTCTTCTTTGGAGAAAATATTCCTGTATGTTAGATTATTCAGGCAGGAAGTTCTTTTGAGCAGCTGCATACATTGCTCCTGAGCTACCCATCATTTTTGCACGGTTCTTTCCCATTCTAGTAAAGGCTGATCATAGCAGAACAGATTATGAGGCCTTCAGATCTCAGCCAGAAGTGTCTGCCACTAAAATTCCAACCAGATGCCTTTTTTGTCTGTGAACATCTGCCTTGCATGAGGTTGTCCACTCTAAGTCTGGGCATGCTCTTGATGCTGAAGAGTCTAAAAAAATAAAAATACAAACACATGTTAGGAGCATACAAGCACTTTTTTTAACTAAAGGTTGCTTTTAATAATCTTCAATTGACTTTTCTGCCACTGGCTGGTTCTTTTGGCTGCCTTTTTCTTATTCCCTACTTTGCTATTACCACAGGAAAGTTGTTACTATCAAGAATAGCTGCAACAATGGAGGGATGGCTCCTACTCAATTTAACCAGCAGCTTTCTTTTCCCTTACATTCCAAACTTCCACTTATTGTAAAATATTCTTCCTGTCCTATTGTGTAGGGTGTTGTTTTAAATAATTATGCCTTACAGTCTTGTGCAGGATTACATCAGAAGCACAGCTCTTTTTATAATCCTAAATAATTAGGGTTTCATTTTCAACAGATGTTCCCCATATCAACCTTTGTCATAGTTCTGACCTCCGTCTGTCTATCTTAGCTTCACTTATGCTGCCCTGCCGCTGGCCCTAGCATCTTCCTGCTACTGTGGCCTACCCCTGAGGAAACAGGAAGTTACATCAGAGAGGGTGGGATGCATTAGTGAGAAGATTCCAGGACCAGGGCAGAGCAGCATATGTGAATCATTGCCATCATCTGCAATTTCTGGAAAGCAAATGAAGGTAGGGGAGGGGACGGGAACAGAGATGCTGGCTTGGAGGGAAAGGGGATGGAAGGAAAAATGACAGGGAGGAGTACAGCATCTGGAGGGAGGGAGGGAGAGATGGACTCGGAGGAAGGTAGGCAAGTGGTAAGATGTTGCTCCCTGAAAATGTTGCCTGAGGCCTCTACCTCAGTTGGCCTAATTATAGAGCTGTGCCTGTTCTGCACCATCCCCTATACCTGGTAGTCTAGTGGCCCCCTCTCTCCCTCTCTCTCTCTCTCTCTCACCCAAGCTGCCCTGTCTTAACCAGATCTTAACTCCCATCCCCCAACACTAAAACACAAAATTCCTGTTATTCTTGAGCACATCCCCACCTCCCAATCTAATCCCCTTGGCCCCCTACATTAAAATACAAAACTCCTTAGTGGTCTAGAGGAACCCCTCCTTTTGCACACACACCCCCTAGCTGTACAAAACATTCCCTGGTGTCTAGTTGCACCACCTCTCACCCTCCTGATATGACTGGACCCCTTGCGTCCCTTCCCCCGAATTAAAAAATGTATTGATGTATAGTGGTACCCCTCCCCCCCCCCACTCCACTGACTTGAGTTGAATTAAAATAAAACCTCCCTGGTGTCAGATATCACACCCTAGCCCCCAAACTCTTTTCCAAGCCCCCCCCCCCAGATCCCCCTGTATCTAAACAAGGCAGGAGTGATGCCCTCTCGCTCCTGCCCCTGGTGCTGTTGTCTTTAAAATGGCAGCATCCTTTCCCATGTGAGCATTTTGGAATGCACCAGGCAGTGCCAGTCTGCCATATAAGGGATTTTTTTTTTTTTTGCAGGTTGGGCATGAGGTTGGGCACAGGACAGGGAAATGGGGCCCTTGCAGACCATACGCTTCATCTGTCTTGATGTTAGGTTTCTGGGGTTGTGCCCTGGTTGTAGGCATCAATGTCGAGCCCTACATTGCTGCACAGTAACTAATAGGCTCTTTATCTTACATGTTAATATGCTGTGAGATATCTATTGTGGGAGTAAACTTCAGTGCAGAAAACATTTTTACATACAGTAGCCATTAATGAGCAGGTAAACTGCTAGTTAATGATGTGCTGTAGCCCACTGTAACTTTTCTGCATTGACCCCAAAGTTTGTGCTTCAAGCAATTGAGAGTGAAATAGTTTGTCCAATAATTTGAACACTAACTGCTTTTGTTTTCAGGCTACTGCTCTAGTAGGCGACTTCTCCATGCTTTATTCAGTTTTCCAATAAACCCCTTTCTCAAGCAAGACACTCCTAGAGGCAGACTGTTTATAAATATGACCTCCCCCCACCCGGCATATCCTTCCAAGATGACCCCTTTTCCTGCAACAAATGGCTGGAGGTTGTGCAAGATTATCATTTGAAGCTAAGCTGGAAAAAAAATTAAAACATGATCCTAATTCTATAACTTAATTATGCTTCTTTGGAGGTGTTATTAGGGGAATTTCTTGGGGGCGGGAGCACATGGAAATTGTTCTCTAATAAAAAATCTTATTGGAAAAAGGATATGACCAAAACTGAGCTTCTCATTTTCCCCCCCAAACCCACCTCCCCGCTCCCCCCGTTTTCTATTTCTGTTGATGGCTCTCTCATTCTCCCTGTCTCCTCAGCTCGAAACCTTGGGGTCATCTTTGACTCTTCTCTCTCCTTCTCTGCTCATATCCAGCAGATTGCCAAGACCTGTCGTTTCTTTCTTTACAACATCCGTAAAATCCGCCCCTTTCTTTCCGAGCACGCTACCAAAACCCTCATCCACACCCTTGTCACCTCTCGTTTAGACTACTGCAATCTGCTTCTTGCTGGCCTCCCACTTAGTCACCTTCTCCCCTCTCCAGTCAGTTCAAAACTCTGCTGCCCATCTCGTCTTCCGCCAGGGTCGCTTTACTCATACTACCCCTCTCCTCAAGACCCTTCACTGGCTCCCTATCCGTTTTCGCATCCTGTTCAAACTTCTTCTACTAACCTATAAATGTACTCACTCTGCTGCTCCCCAGTATCTCTCCACACTCGTCCTTCCCTACACCCCTTCCCGTGCACTCCGCTCCATGGATAAATCCTTCTTACCTATTCCCTTCTCCACTACTGCCAATTCCAGACTTCGCGCCTTCTGTCTCGCTGCACCCTACGCCTGGAATAAACTTCCTGAGCCCCTACGTCTTGCCCATCCTTGGCCACCTTTAAATATAGACTGAAAGCCCACCTCTTTAACATTGCTTTTGACTCGTAACCACTTGTAACCACTCGCCTCCACCTTCCCTCCTCTCTTCCTTCCCGTTCACATTGATTTGATTTGCTTACTTTATTTTTTTTTTTGTCTATTAGATTGTAAGCTCTTTGAGCAGGGACTGTCTTTCTTTTATGTTTGTGCAGCGCTGCGTACGCCTTGTAGCGCTATAGAAATGCTAAATAGTAGTAGTAGTAGTAGGGTTATCCCATGGGATCAGCTTGGGTGTCTCCCAAGATGTCTCTTCATGAATGATTTCCTTGGATAGGGTCTTAATAGGGATGTTTCCTTGAAGGAAGCACTTTGTGAGGAGGGTTGTTCTTGTAGAAGATGTCTGAAAAGCCTTGTTTGCTCATGAAGGTTGGGTTGTATTACTGGAGAAAGGGAAGGCCCAGCACACATCTTTCCTCAATTAATACATTGCTAACGTGGTAACATAGAAGATGATGTCCGATAAAGACTGAATCTTAACTGCAAATTTTAAGGTGCAGTATGTGCAAAGCACATATGATAAATGCATAGATATAACCACTGTTTGCCTTGCATTTATTGTGCAGAAACTTACTGCATGAGCGGTGCATTGCAAACACCTGCAAATAGCACAAGTGCACCCACACAACCTCCAGGTGCATGTAATGTGGTTGGCCAAAATGTCAAAAATGATGAAACCATGGCAGTGATCATTCCCCCTAATAATCACCTGGTACGTCACACTCCTCTCCTGGCACATCAAACACTCCATCTGATCCCCCTTTCTGATCTATCAACCATTCCTCCTGATCCCCTTCTCCGGTACATCAGCCACTCTATCTGATTCCCCACCTCCCCAAGTGCCACAGTCCTACACCTATAGCAAACCCTCCCCAACATCAGGCTCTCCAACAGACCTGATCCAGACCCCCAACATCCCAAAAGATCAATGCCCCTACCCCGAGCAAACCAAACACTCCCCTTCCCCCTCTGACATCCCTGGGACTCATCCAAGGATTCCTGGTAGAATAGTTGACCAGGACAGGAATGGTTCCCCCTACTCTAGCACCATCTGGTACTGATGAAGCCTAGTGGTAGTTTTCAGGTACTAGCAGTAGGGGCCATCTTTTCATATAACACAATTGCTCCTAATATGGAAGAATGCTCCCTTCCCTTGCAATAGTACCTTAAGACTAGTGCTAGGATAAATTGGTGCCATTTTGAAAATCAGAGCCAGATGGTGCACATTTATTTATTTTATTGCATTTGTATCCCACATTTTCCCACCTATTTGCGGGCTCAGTGTGGCTTGACTCAGTCACATGACTCAGCTGTGCTTCCTGTCAAGCCCAGTTCCCACCAGTATCCATATTAATCTGCTAGTATTTTTTTAAACAGATCTGCCTGGTTTTAACATAACATCTGCCCTGTGGTAAAACCTGGGCTAGCAGTTTAATAGATCTTTGTACAACATATTAGCACAGTAAATAATGGCAAATAAAGACCTGCACTGTCCATCCAGTCTGCCAAACAAGATGGCCAATTTTTAAAGCTAATCTGTACAGGTTACACTCATTCATGATTTAATGCTGGCTTAACAACCAAAGCAGTTGGCAATTTGTTACCATGCCTATAAAAGGGACCCTTAGTTTGTTAAGGCATCTTTAAAAAGCACACACAAAATCATTTTTTGAATTTACTGTTTTTTTTCCAAATATAAACAAAGTACAATCCTCAATTTAAAGCTATAAATCACCAAAATAATCAAATGCCTCTCCCCAAAAAGATATTTATCAACTTAGGGAGTACTGCGAGGCTGCTGCTAGAAGTTGCTGTTGCCATTTTGAGCTTGGAGCCACAATAAGAAGGAGCAAGTGTGCATTACATCTTTCCCTGGGACCCCCTAGACTACCAAGGATATACAAAATAGGTCCATGGGGCCTATGGGGGCAGGGTGGGAGCTTGGTCAGGCTCTTCATGTTATCGGGGTTAGGTTGAGGCTCTAGATTGGGGGGAGAGGGAAGCAGGACATGAAGATAGCAAGGGAACCTGCTTCCCTTATGCGGGTCCCAGATGATATTCAGTCAAGGCCCATATAAATGTCTGATGTGGGCCCTGAATGCATATCAGCTGGGACTAGCATATGACCTGGTGGCAGGCAATGCCAAAATGTCCCTGAATATGCAGTGCTGGTGCCTGGACATGGCCTGGCATTGAATACCTAAAAATAATTCTAACCACGTTGGTCAGCTTTTAAAAAAATACTGACTGCTAATAGCTGAATATTGACTCATAATTTGATAGTCACGCACACACAAGAACTAAAACTGTCCTCTCCTGCCTGGTTAAAACCATTCTGAATATTGACCCTTTAATTTCTTGATTTATTTCTTGACGACCTCCCAGTCTGAGGAATGCATAGTCATTTACACACTACAAATGACACATAAGTTAAAACAAAATATATCACAATAAAGCAACAATCAAATCATTTAAAATAATAGAATGGTGGACAATTTTCTGAAAAACCCTTTTACTTGGGTAACATTTACACAGTTCAATTGCTTTTGAAACTTGTGCAATGTTATACTTTTATTTACTTTGTAAAATTTGTTTCTTTTTATACATCTAGCCTCTCAAATGCAGAACCAAACTAGAGAGCTGCACGGCTTCCATCCCCGTGGGAATCCCGCGGAACCCGCGGGATTCCCGCGGGGACGGAGGCAGTTCCTGCGGGGTTCCCGCGGGGATGGAAGCAGTTCTGCGGGGTTCCCGCGGGGACGGAGGCAGTTCCTGCGGGGTTCCCGTGGGATGGAACCAGTTCTGTGGGCTTCCCGTGGAAGTGTAAGCTGCACCTGCACCAGCCTCTCATCCACCGAATACCAATTTATTTGAGTGCTGTCTCCTCCTCTTCTTCCTTGATTTAACAGCATAAATGTGGAAAGTCTTCCATTAAGGAGGTGGTAGAGTCACAAATGATGACGGAATTCAAAAAGGCATGGGATGAACACAGAGGATCTCTAATTAGAAAATGGAAGTTATATAAAAGCTAACCTTAAATGGCTGCATGTGTGTGGATGTGTCAAGTGACGCTTAGATGGCGACTCTGGCTGTGATGAACTAGAGCTGATACCTGGCAGACTTGTATGTTCTGTGTCTCATACATGGCAATCTGGTGTAGGATGGGCTGGAAAGGGCTTAGACAGCAACTTCAGTGGCTGGAACATGAGGACAGTGCTGGACAGACTTTTACGGTCTGTGTCCCACAAATGAGAACATGAATAGGCTGGAGTGGGCTTCGATGGCAACTCCAGCAGTTGGAACATAAGGATGGGGCCAGATAGACTCCTGTGGTCTTTATTCTAGAAACATGAAAGAAAGACCATAATCAAGTATATAATATCACACTCGTTGATTTAATGATGAATTGATCATGAGTGTGACTATTGGGCAGAGTGGATGGACCGTTCAGGTCTATTTGCTGTCACTTACTATGTTACTATTAATCCTCTTTGCTCCCAGGCTGGTGCACAGACCTCAGCTCTGACACAGGCACGAGAATCAGATGTTACCTGACCTACTGGCGTGTGCATGTGGCGGCCTCTCAGCACACAATCCCAGTGAATCAGAGACAAATCTTACATGTGCACACCAGAGTGTTCCAAGTTCCAACTTCCGGTCCGTCCTTGCCTACAGTGCTGTGGCTCAAATCCAGAAAGGGAGCTGACTGGAACTTTCTTTTATGTACTATTAAATTCTTACGGGGATGGGTGGGGATGGGTTAAATTCTTGCGGGGATGGGTGGGGACGGGTTGGGATGGTTTAAAATTTTGCGGGGATGGGTGGGGACGGGTAAGATTCCAGCGGGGATGGGTGGGGACGGGTAAGATTCCAGCAGGGACGGGCGGGGATGGGTAGGATTTCTGTCCCCGTGCAACTCTCTAAACCAAACCCAGTCTTGACAGACTAAGCCCTTCAGTTCCCTCTTTCTACCAGCAGGAGTCTCCCTTTATCATATGGCATCAGCCTCATATGAAGTGCGTGAGCACATCACTCTCCTCACCAAAATTCTCTGAATCTGATGAGCAGGAGACTTGAGACTATGGTCTCTGTGACAGCTTATAGTATTGCAGCATGCCTTAAAGGGAATTATTCGTTATTTTTCTATGTACATTGTTGTTATTTATTTATGATTCAACTTCAGTATTGATGGTCTTGACTTAAACTACTACTACTACTTAACATTTCTAAAGCGCTACTAGGGTTACGCAGCGCTGTACAGTTTAACAAAGAAGGACAGTCCCTGCTCAAAGGAGCTTACAATCTAAAGGACAACATGTGCAGTCAGCTTACAATGGTGTTCTACATGCTGATGTTATGGGTTATAGTTATGGTTTAATCAAGGCAGATTACAACTAACAAACCTACAGGATTTCCCCCCGGGGAAAAAACTATATGTTTCTGTATGTGCTGCTCTTGTAAATATTCACACTTGTACTTATTTTCTTGTGGGAGCAGTGTCACCAAATGGATTCATATTGCTCATACAATGACATAAATAATGTAACTTCTGATGAATATGATCTCAGCCTCTCAGAGTTACTGTTACATAAGTATTGCCACACTTGGACAGACCAAAGGTCCATCAAGCCCAGTATCCTGTTTCCAACAGTGGCAAAAACAAGGTCACAAATAACTGCCAAAATCGTGAAAAAGTTCAACATATTTTATGCTGCTTATCCCAGAAATAAGCAGTGGATTTTCCCCAAGTCAATTTAATTATGGTCTATGGACTTTTGCTTTAGGAAGCCATCCAGACCTTTTTAAAACCCTGGTAAGCTAACTGCCTTTACCACATTTTCTGGTAACGAATTCCAGATTTTAAATACACGTTGAGTAAAGAAACATTTTCTCCGATTCGTATTAAATTTACTACTTTGTAGCTTCAGTGCATGCCCCCTAGTCCTAGTGTTTTAGGAAAGAGTAAACAAACAATTCATGTCTACCCGTTCCACTCCAAGATGCTAGTGCTTTTCTCAATGCTTGAAGGAGTTTATAAAGTGTAATATATGCAGTTACAGAACTATTTTGATATTCTTTGCTATCTGAAATGTTTTGAGTTAGCAGATTCCAGTCCTCCTGTCACTAAATCAATAGAGCAAGGGAACAATCTACAAAGCAAACTGCTGTAAAACTATATCAGATTATCTTACTCTAAATATTATAATACAGTTATGACATTAGCAGACATAGGCAATATATCCAGCTGCAATAATCACTGTACATCAACCAGAAGAGGAAGAAGGTTTTTGTACAGGACTGTATCACTGTGTGACAGGGCCACTAGTACCCTGTTGACAGTAATATACTGCAGCATCATCACTCTGAACTCTGCTGATTGTAAGAGTGAAATCAGTCCCAGAACCACTGCCGCTGAACCTCTCTGGGATCCCAGAGGCACGGGTAGAGACAAGGTAGACCAGAGGCTTAAGGGATCCTCCTGGTTTCTGCTGGTACCAGCTCAAGTAGGTGTTACCATCAGAATGGAGAAGGGTGGAGCTGGATCTGCACTTAATGGTGGCTGTTTCTCCTGCAGACACTGATAAAGATTCTGGAGACTGAGTCATCACAATCTCTCCACTGGAATCTGGATAAAGAAAAGATAAATATGTACATGAATATATCATTTTACAGTGGGATATAAAAGTAATCAAAGAACAACCATATCTCAAACAACTAATTATTACCTCTATTTACCATTAACTTTCTCTTTGCTTCATGTACAAGTTCTCATTCATAATAGATTTTCTAAATGTTAAACATCCATAGCTATCCCAGTATGTTTATGATACTGTATTGTAAAATTGGATTCTTACAACAAATTACTTTTTTATGCATTATTCTTTGTTATGTATTTTATATTATTTATTGTAAGCCACACTGAACTCAGATTTGTTTGGGATAATGTGGCATATAAATGTCACAAAGAAACAATCAAATAAATAAATATGCTTAGAAATTTAATTTTACAGAAATCTGTTGGCATGCTTCCAAAGTTATTTCTTTTTTTCCTTTTTTAATCCAACCTGAGAGCTTAATTCTTACCCTTTATCCAGAGAAGCAGGATCCAGATGACCTGATTGTTTGATATCTTCATCCTTCCTGATTGGCAGTTGTTGATTAATAAACTGTAAAGAGTAAAAGGAAACATTTATAACCCTCTGAGCATTAGTGAAATGTCTCCTGAGTGTGAATATGCAAAACAGACTGTTCTAGATCAGTGCACGTCATCTGCATTTATATGAGACATACCTGTGACTGTATTTTAAATAGTCTTAGTGAAGGAAATTAAATTTAATACATAAATATTCTTAATTGAAAACCTGTAGTCAGATTTGGCTGATGTGATAGTAGAATTCTACATGTGTTGCTTTAATCAAGCAAAATTGAATTATTGAAAATGTTTTTAATATTTTTAAAGTCCTGGCTCTGTCACAGATCTTTCAAGCAGTGTTAGACAAATGTTAATGTTCTGATTTTCTTTCACTCTTCTTCAGAAGTTGTCATGAATGCTATTCATTCACATGATTGTATAATGCACTGGCCTTGTAGCTGAAGGAAAGATCATAAGTGAGTTTTATCTTTTTTAAGTGGGAAAAAAGGTTTATGAGATTATGGAGCTTGTTTTCGAATCATATTCACATCTGAAAATGTCCTAATGGACATCCATCTGCTTGAAATGTCCAAATCCTGATTTTGCAAAGGCAAGAGAGACATCCAACACTGCAGTATGTCCAAATAGCAAGGGGGGATGTTATGGCAAGACTAGGGATGACCTAAAATCAGGAAGCAATATTGGCTTGGCCCGTATAAAATCTAGTGGTCACACAATTTAAATTAACTCCGGATACTCAATGCTAGTGCCAAGACGTGGACTGGCATTGAATATTTGATGCTAATTTAGTTGGCAACGGCCAGCATTTATAAAAAAAAAGCTGGCCGCTGTGGGTTGAATATTGGCCAGTTTAAATCCAAAGCCTTTCTTCAAGAAAACAGATTCGAGGCTGTTTCTACCATTCAGTATAACAGACTGCAGATGCTGGAACACAGCAACAGTTCATATCATCCCCTCCCAGTTTAAGAATGAAGCATCTGTACTGCAAATTCCAACAGAATCAATGTTCTTCATATTTTACTTGTATATCTTGCCCACCTTTTGGCTGCATCTCATTTACAATAATTTTATTTTTATTACATCTGTACCCCGTGCTTTCCCACTCATGGCAGGCTCAATGCAGCAGGCAATGGAGGGTTAAGTGACTTGCCCAGAGTCACAAGGAGCTGCCTGTGCCGGGAATCGAACTCAGTTCCTCAGAACCAAAGTCCACCACCCTAACCACTAGGCCACTCCTCTACTTCAAAAAAATGCCTTCATATGCAGAGGTGTTGCCGACCTTAGTGGTGGTGGGGGGGGGGGGGGCAGAGCCCAAAGTGTGTGGGGGGGGGGGGGGGAGCAAATTTTGACCCACCTCCCCACCACCACCCCCATACTGCCTCCACTGCCAAATGATGGTACCCTTGGCTGTCAGGGGTCCCCAACCCCTGCTAGCTAAAGCGTTTTTCCTGCGCTGGTCTCCCAATGCTTGCCTTACTCTGTTCTCAGTCACACCGTGCATGCTCATTTTAATGAAACTGAGAAGAGCAGGGTATACAATGTGGTGAGACCGGGACAAACGCTTCAGTTGGCAGGGAGTTAAGGACCCCCACCAGCCAAACCATGGGCCCCAAGCCAATTTGGGGGGCCCAGGCCCCTGTTGCCCCACGTAGCTATGACACTGTCTACATGTATATAAAGCAGTACGTAGTGATTTAAACATAGAAAAATGAGACATATACTGAGTATGAAAATGTAAAACTATGTGTGCTGTTACATCCCCCAGGCCTAACTCTGCATCCACAAAGGAGTCAATAGTCAGCCGTCAGCACTGATGCCAACGGTGTTATTGCCAGATATTCAAAGCTGGGGCCTGTGTAGAGTTCAATTTTGAATAGCTGGTAATTTTTTGCCGGCTAACGCATAGCCACCTAAGTCTTTATTCAGTACTTAAGTGGTCAAGGGTTATCACATAAAAATAGGACAGACATTTATGTGGTCCCATTTATGTGCTAACCCTGGCTACTTAAGTGCTGAACATAGGCATGTGCTCTGTGGATGCTGTGGGTACTCAAGCAACCCCAAGATTTAGAGCCTCGGACCGCCGTCAGCATGCAGTCATCCAAAACGTGAGAGCTCAGATTGTTTTTGTTTTGTTTGTTTTGTTACATTCGTACCCCGCACTTTCCCACTCATAGCAGGTTCAATGCGGCTTACATATTATATACAGGTACTTATTTGTACCTGGGGCAGTGTGGAGCTCTGCCTCTATTAATTTGTACATCCCAACCCAGCACAACACCTTGCTCCTCTTGAGTCCCCGTTTGGCCCGAAGCTAATAATAATAAAAAAATAAATCCCAGCTCTACACACAGCTCAGCTGAGAGTGAGGCAGATGTGATGTCAGCAGCCAGGGCAGCCAATAGAAAGAGAGTAGGAACCGTTTTCTGGCTACACTGCTGAACGAGGAAAACTCATGTATCTGGACAGATTGATGAGGCCTGGAAGAGTTTGCTGGCTGCTTTACAAAAGGGCCTAGAAAGCTAAACACAAATGCAGTGCAGCAGCAGCCGATATCCTAGCCTTCAGCCTCACAATCCACCACTCCTCCTCCCGCAGCTTCTCCTGACTATCATGGGAAATTACAGGTAAGAGCAAGGTAAAAAAGCTCCATGCTTGACCACTGTATGGAGCAGGTCCTGATTTAGGGGAGGAGTGTAAAAATAATCCATGGTTTATTACAGTTCTCTCCTCCCTTTGTGGTTCAACGGGGTCGGGGAGTTTGTTAAACGATGGGGTTTGTTTGTTTATTTCAGTGCTGTAGCTGTATGATATTGAACACAGATTGAGTTAGCATGAGTTCTTTTGGATTCAGCACCTCTGTGTATACGTGTGCCACCACTATCGTGTCCAGTTTATAATTTTTAAGATTACTGAGAGAAAAATGACTCATTGAATGAAAGGATTATCAGATTTGTGTTGCTAGAGGAGGTGTCTCTGTGGGTCCCCAATACTGAGCATGTTCCTTCATTGTGTGCAGGTAATTTGCATTGTTTGACCCCCCCCCCCCCCCATTCATTTTGAAACGTTGGTGCCTATGGTGCTGAATATCAATAATGAAGCAACCAAGTGCTGACTCTATCTCCAGAATGCCCTAAAATAGCTGGGTTTTTGTTCAGTGCTAACCGTGATATTCAACAGCACTTAGCCAGCTAAGTGTCTCTGAATATTAGTGGATAGCCCCGATCAAATGATTTAAATGGTCAACGGCCAGCTAAATCATTTTGAATATTGGGCTCAAAAGATTCAAAGTATATGTCATGCTAAATAACTACTACTACTACAAATCATTTCTATAGCGCTACCAGTCGTACGCAGCACTTCACAATTTAACATAAAGTGCATTTCCCAGTCTGAGGATCCAGTAGAACTCTGAACAGGAGCAGAGCCTGAGCACATCACTCTGCTCCTGTTTAGGGTTCTGCTGGACCCAGTGAGCAGGAGACTCGGGACTGTGGTCTCTGTGGCAGCCTACAGCATTGCAGCATGCCTCAGAGAGACTTATTCTTTATTTTTCTATTTATACTGATGTTCTACACTTGTAGTTCAACTTCAGTATTGATGGTTTTGACTTAAATTGGTATAATAATAATATCCATTTCTACTTACTATCTGTAGAGGGCAGTGTTTCCAAATGGATTAATATTGCAGAGAAGTAGAAAAAACAGCAGTGGTGACACAGGACACTGGAGGTGCAAAAAATCTTTTTGTTGTAGGTCTCCACTAGACTTGATACAGGCCTACATCAGGAGTCTAACAGTACAGGCAGATGTTTGGCATTTAATTAAAGTGCAATTTTGGCTATTGATGATTGAGTTATTTTTTGTTAGACATTTTCAGTCGCAATTACTCTGGATCAGCTGTTTGGTGTACCATAGGTTTTGAGTTGTGACCCCAAATACACTAGATACTCTATTGTGTCATCCTTTCAGACTTTTGATGCAGGCCAATAGGCCGAAACACGGCCCATGTTGAGTCTAGTGGAGACTTACAATAAAACGATATTTTGCACCTCTAGTGTCCTGTGCCACTTCCAATGTTTTTCTGCTTGTGTTGCTTGAGATTTATGGAGGGCTGTTCTTCTGTTTTTCCCTTTAATACTGCAGATACCATGAGATAAATAAACCTGACTCCTATTGGATAAAATCTCAGCCTCTTGGATTTACTGCAGATTTTTATCTCATTGCTTAGAGAGAGAGAGACAGACAGACAGACAGACAGACAGACAGACAGTCCTAGAGTTTAAAAGGTGTAATATGTGCAGGTACAGAAGTATTTTTTATATACTTTACCTACCTGAAAGTGTTTGAGTCTTCCAAATTCCATTCATCCTATCACTAAAGGGTCCTATTACTAAGCTGCAGCAAAATGTAGCCTTAGCGTGATCTTCTGCGGGTCTTTCCTGTGCACAAAGGCCATTTTGTTCCACAGCCATAAAATGGCCAATTTTCCATTTTTTTTGTACCAATGGCCATTAGTACATAGCCATTTAAAACAATTACCACGTGAGCATGTACTGCTACCCATTTTGTAGGCGGTAAGGACTCACTCGGTATTTCTACGCTAACTAGTTAGAATGCAGTAATGTAGATGCTCTGACTGCTTAGTATATGAACACCCACACTCTAGCCATGACACACCCCCTCAAAAACGTTCTGAAATATTTTTTAGGGTGTGGTTAACATGCACACATTTGGTGTTACCTCAGGATCCGTGAGAGCTTTCTATGGTACTCTATTTTTAGCTGGGTTAGGCACACACTAGCACCTAATGATGCATCTTAGGGTTCCTATATCAAGAAAACAAGGGCCTATCTACAAAGCAAATTGAAGTGAAATGACATCAAATCTTCTTCTGAATATTATAATCCAGTTATAATAGCAGCAGGTATGGGATTTATATCTAGCTGCAATTATATATATAAAAGGCACCACTGAAGCCTCCAGCCAGAAGTGTGAAGCGCCAGAGATATCCGGTTTCCCCATGAGTGAAGGAAAACAGCACAGCATGAAATCCCTCTCTCTGTAACAGTGAAGGACTCAGAGGGGGGAGAGGAGAGAGATGCCCTCACTCTCTCTGTAACAAAAACACAGAACAGCAGGAAACAACACTGAAGGACTGGACTCAGAGGGGGGAGGGGGAGGGAGAGAGAGAGAGAGGGCAGAGGGCAGGGACACACACACTCCCACATGCACACTCTGAAGAAAACCTTGCTAGCCCCTGTTTCATTTGCATCAGAAACGGGTTTTTTTTTACTAGTTACTGAATATTAAGCAAAAGAGGAAGGTTTTTGTATGGGACTGTATCATTGTGTGAGAGGGTAACTAGTACCCTGTAGACAGTAATAAACTGCAGCATCCTCAGCTTGAACTCCTTTGATTGTGAGAGTGAAATCATTCACAGATCCACTACCACTGAACCGTTCTTGGATTCCAGAGGCTCGTGTAGAAATGAGGTAGATCAGAAGCTTAGGTACTCTTCCTGGTTTCTGTTGGTACCAGCTCAAGTAGGTGTTACCATCAGAATAGACAACAGAGGAACTGGATCTGCACTTAATGGTGGCTGTTTCCCCTGCAGACACTGATAAGAATTCTGGAGACTGAGTCATCACAATCTCTCCACTGGAATCTGGACAAAGAAAAAGATAAATATGTACAATGCAGTATGTATACGCAGAAATATAATTGTTCAAACATTTGTTGGCTTACTTCCAAAGTTATTTCTTGTCTCCCTTTTAAATCCAGTGTGAAGATTTATTATTACCTTTTATGCAGAGGACCAGGATCCAGATGAGCTGAGTCTGTGATAACTTCATTCTTCCTGACTGGCAGTTGCTGATTAATAAACCATATAGAGTAAAAGAAACATTTATAAATCCTCAGAGCATTAGTGAAATGTCTCCTGGGTGTGCATATGCAAAGCAGATGTCTCTATATCAGTGCACATCACCTGCATTTATTAGTGCCATACATGTGACTGCATTTGGAGGAGGAAATGGCCTCTAATACGCAAATATACTTAAAGGTTTGGCTATCATAGTAGCTCTGTACATAAGCTGCTGCAGTCAAGGAAAGTTTAATTACCTATGAAAATGTTTGGAATATTTTAAAGTGTTGGGTCTCTCACAGACCTTTTGAGCAGCATTAGGTCATTCATCCTTTCTACACTTTTTTTCAACTTCAGTACTGTAATCTACTTGGATTGGCCACTGCTGCTTTTCCAAATGAGCAACAGCAGCAAAGGCAAAAAGAAGAAAAGCAAATGCAGGGCCGCAGCAGCATTCAAGCATGTGCTATCGGCTCTGCCATCCTCTGCCCCCGCTGACATCAATTTCCCATTCTGGGGGCAGAGGACTGCAGAGCTGACAGTGCATGCCAGCAGCGGTAGCAGCAGTGAATTCCATGGTGCATCTGCCTCAGCCAGAGATTTTCCTGCTTTGGTGGGAGTGCGAGTGATGACCCGCCAAAGTGGGAGTCTCCAGCTGAATGCAGGAAACTTGGCAGGTCTGAGATGCTGTAGAGCAGAGCATCCTATTCACATGACATTTTGTAGCCAGTCATGGCTGTTTCAGGAGCTGGCTGTGAACATTGGCATAGAGTTCAATAGGGGGAGGTTACTGCTGCAACCAGGCCTTCCCCCTGCTTATCATAGAGTACTGCCTTCTTTTTTCAGTTTCCAACTACTTTCACACTGTTTACACAGTTCTTTCCCTTTCTGGAAAACTCTGGTATCAGGCTGGTGCTTTCCGGTCCAGGTACTGGAAGCCATGTATTGCTGTATAAATCCATTGTCAGTCACTTGAACGTGCGACACGTAAGCGTGCATTCATTCAGCATGTGACACTTGAACGCGTTTAGATGTGCATCAGTTTGTCAAGTATAACTTTTCAGCGTGAGTCACTTGAATGTATAATACTTAAACATGTGTCACGTGACTGAGTGTCTCTTAAGTGTCTCAATATGGCAATTATGCTCCATGAGGCCGTTCTGGTTGAGGCATGGAGATTTATAAGTCCTCTAAGGGAAGAGACAAAATATATCTAAACGGCTGTTCTTACTGTTTCTCTTGGAAAAGCAAGTCCTCTTAGAACTGAAAATGCGACCAAAAGTGTTGCACAGGTAGTTTAACTACCTTGTTGGATTATAATACTGCTAATGCATCTTTTTCAAGAATTGAGATTTCATAACCATCTCCCTGATTCTGCCTCCGAGGAGCTTAAGGTGCAATTACAAAAAATGGCACTTGATGGGTGCGTTAATAGGTCTCCTCCTCAAGTAAGCCACATTGAGCCTGCAAATAGGTGGGGGAATGTGGGATACAAATGCAATAAATAAAATAAATAAATAAATGTATGATATGTTCTTCTACTATGGTCCGTAAAATTAAGCATTCTCTGAAGTGCCTTGATGGATTTGAGGGAGAACCATGTAAGCACTTTTTTTTTTTTAAACTGAAGGTTGCTTTTAATAAACTTCAATTGACTTTTCCGCCACTGACTGTTTTTTTTTGGGGGGGGGGAGGGGTTGGCTGTTTTTTTTCCTTGTTACCTGGTTTACTGCTTGTTGTTACCACAGGAAAGTTGATACTATCAAGAATAGCCTCAACAATGTCAACAACAGCTCATTGCCCAAAACAAGAAGGATGAAGAACGCAGAAGGGATGACGTCAAAAAGTTGAAGCCACTTTGATTTATCTTTCTTTCCCCTCCCTCATGTAGCTGTCATTCAAGTACACTCAAAATAAAGCAATAAAAACGTATGAGCTTCCGCATCCACATTGTCATTCTTTATTGTTGGTAGCATTTTTATTTAATCTCACTTATATGTTCAAACATGCCAGCTTGTGCAGCATATGGATGTACACAAAGGAAGTATAATAATGGAATCACGTTTCACAGGTACAGTAGCAATTTGTTATAAATCGTAATCAGTGTGTCATTTGGAGGAGCTGGTTATAGTGATACACTAGCATGTGTTATATTCATACTGAGATTTTTTTCTCCTGGTAAGGGGCCACTAAAACAGACATAAGAATCAGGTGCTCAACATTCAGAGTTTCTATCTATCTATCTATCTATCTATCTATCTATCTATCTATCTATCTATCTATCTATCTATCTATCTATCTATCTATTTATTTATGACATTTATATCCCACATCAAACATGAATTAGGATGAAACCTGGGAGCATTTAAAATCTTTGTTTTTCTGTGCCTAGATAAAAAAAAAGATATCATGTGGAACTTGCTCCATTTGCTTTGTGATTTGCAGTGGTATATTATAAAAATGTACTTGATATGCTTTCTTACCACTATGTAAAAGACAGATATTGAATAATGAGGGCAGAGCTACCTTCATGCAGAAGTCCAGAGTCAGTCTCAATGTGCCAACATTGTCCAGATCAGCACACTGTTAGCCACCAAGTTCATACAAAGTTAGGGCCACGGTTAGTGTGTGCTAATTTATACCATGTGCTAAAAATGCTAGCACAACTCTGTAGAAGTTGTAATGTTTACTTTTGCAATGTGTGTATGGATGCCTGTTCTGGTGTATACATGTGATAATATTTGAATAAGTGTCTGCACTTACGGCTATGATTTCTGAACATGTGGTATCATTAAAAGACAGACTTTTAAATGCACAGTTGTCTTTATATGATAATCTTAAATTTGTTAAATGTTTCAGACGTATCCATCTTTTTGTTCCCATAATGTAACTGAATTCTATTATTCTATCTCACTGTTTTTTCAAATTTAAATCACATTGAACCCAACTTTGCTCGGGATAATGTGTGATATACATATTTTTAAAAAGTCCTTTATCCTCCACATTTTAAGACACTGCCTATCCAGCTGAATGATGATGGCACAAGGAAAGCAACTTTGGTCCAATGAAGACTAACACAAAATAACCTGTTCTTTAGCTGGACCCTAGTATTACCATATTGAAAATGCGACTCTATTATGCCTCTGTGGTTATGTTCCACTAATAAGTTAAACGATTAACTGATTTCCTGAAAGGATTATATAAACTTTGGATGCAGGATTAGGGACACAAACATACACTTATGACATGCAGAACTGAGCCTGGTCTCAGTTGTACATGTCATGATAACATCAAGACTGGATTATTGAATGCACTCTACACTGGTCCGACTACAAAGGGTTTGCACCAGCTCCAATTGAATAGAATGCTGCAGCAATAGGAGATTGTATGCGACATGACCACACCACATCATTTTTACATAAACTTCACTGACTACCAGTACAATACAAAGCAAATTTAAAACTCTCTGTAGGAAATGGCCCAGAGTACTTGAAGAACAGGATCTCGCTCTTCACACCTTCAAGGTCACTATGGTCCTCCCAAGGACTTTCCCTAAGCACACCCTCTCCAAAGGACATCACATGATGTGATACCCACCAGCGAGCCTTCTCTGGAGTAGCCCCCACACTCTGGAATGCATTCCCTGAAAGGCTTCACATAACAAAAGACTATCTCTACTTCAGAAAGTAGGTGAAAGCTTGGCTCTTCAACCAGGCCTTTAATGGAAGAAGTAAATGACACCAGCTGCACATATTATAGCAGTAAATATTTATCCACTCCTACCCTAGCCAAGATAATGTTCAAGCACCTTTCTGACCTCATTTGCAACTCTTTTTAACTAGACCCTTATTTTCTTATGACTGTTACTCTATCTTATCTTTCTATATGTTCTACATTTGCTTACAACCTATGCTGTCTATTAAAATGTTTTGTTGTGCATTGTGTTGGCATTGTAATGTAGCATACTATCCAGGTTATAATCAAAAGACAAAAACGCCTATATTGCGACCTAAATCGGGAGATAGGCGTTTATCTCCCCAAAACGAATAACGCAGTATAATCAAAAGCCGAACTTGGACGTTTTCAACTGCACTTCATCGCGGAAGCGTACAAAGTTGACGGGGGCGTGTCGAAGGCGTGGTGAAGGCGGAACTGGGGCGTGGTTATCGGCCGATCAGAGATGGGCGCCTTTCGCCGATAATGGAAAAAAAATATGCGTTTTTAGCGAGAATTTAGGGCACTTTTCCTGGACCCTGTTTTTCCACGAATAAGGCCCCCAAAAGTGCCCTAAATGACCAGATAACCACTGGAGGGAAACGGGGATGACCTCCCCTGACTCCCCCAGTGGTCACAAACCCCCTCCCACCACAAAATATGCCGTTTCACAACTGTTTATTTTCACCCTCAAATGTCTAACCCACCTCCCTGGCAGCAGTATGCAGGTCACTGGAGCAGTTATTAGGGGGTGCAGTGGACTTCAGGCAGGTGGACCGAGGCCCATCCCTCCCCTACCTGTTACAATTGTGCTGCTTAATGCTTATTAGTCGTCCAACCCCCCAAACCCACTGTACCCACATGTAGGTGCCCCCTTCACCCCTTAAGGCTATAGTAATGTTGTAGACTTGTGGGCAGTGGGTTTTGAGGGGGATTTGGGGGGGGCTCAACACACAAGGGAAGGGTGCTATGCACCTGGGAGCTGTTTTACCTTTTTTTTTTTTTTGTAAAAGTGCCCCCTAGGGTGCCCGGTTGATGTCCTGGCATGTGAGGGGGGACAGTGCACTATGAATCTTGGCCCCTCCCACGAACAAATGCCTTGGATTTATTCGTTTTTGAGCTGGGCGCTTTCATTTTCCATTATCGCTGAAAAACAAAAACGCCCAGCTCACAAATTGTCGAATAAAACATGGACGTCTATTTTTTTCGAAAATACGGTTTGGTCCGCCCCTTCACAGACCCGTTCTTGGAGATAAACGCCCATGGAGATAGACGTTTTCGTTCAATTATGCCCCTCTATATCATACTTTGTATTGTGGTTTGAATATTTTTACTGCTGTAATTGTTTATTGCTTATGTTTGACTTATTCTTGCTGCACACCGCCTTGAGTGAATTCCTTCAAAAGGCAGTAAATAAATAAATAATAAATATCACAATTCCTCATGTACAGCCACAAAAGAACTTTTTAGGGTGGATAGTGTTCACAATCAGCTCCTTTTATTATCAACCAGAAAGAGAAAAGAGTATTCAGTTTTTGAAAAGTATAGAGTCATCATAAGAACAAAATATAAGAAAACCAATGGACTGCATTAGGGACTTTTAGCCCATTTAGTTATGTTTAAATAAAAGAGATCTGCGAGAAATATAATATTTAATTTTATTTTGACTTATAAAACCACTTGCTCCTGAAACATGTTCAAAAACAGAAAAAAAGGTGCCGGTACTCACTGTGGGCGGAGTCACCACATATGACTCCACCCCTATTATAGCCACACCCACGTTAGCCACACCCCTTACACCAGCCATAGCGCATATAAACAGACAACATTGAAAATATTATACTAGTATAGGAGAAAAAAATAATGTCATTTTTTTCATTATAAATAATTTCTGTAAGCTGTTACAGCTCCAGTATACCCAGTGCAAAATAAGACAGCAGATGTAAATTCTCAAATTGGACATATTCCAGACACTAAAATGAAAATAAAATGATTTTTTTTCTACCTTGTTGTCTGGTGACTTTCTTTTTCTGATCATGCTGGCCTAGTATCTGATTCTGCTGCTATCTGTCCTCTTAACTCCGTTTCCAAGGCTTCCTTTCCATTTATTTCTTTACTTTCCTCCTTTCTTCTTAATTTCTTGCTCTATATCCATAACTAAAAGCTGGGTCCTTCGCAGACTTGACTGTCCAGTGGATCCAGCTTCTGCCTATTTTCTACATCCATGTGCAGTTTTTCTCCTCTCTTCCTTTTCCCTCATCTCATCTCCTTCCTCTCTCTTCCCTCCCCTCCATCCATGCCCAGCATGTCTTCTCTCCCCTCCATCCACCCATGTCCAGCGACCCTCCTATCCCCCTGCCCTCCCCTGACATCCACCTATGTCCATAAACCCCCCTCCCCTGCCATCCACCCATGTCCAGTGACCCTCCTGTCCCCCCTGCCCTCCCCTGCCATCCACCTATGTCCATAAACCCCCTCCCCTGCCATCCACCCATGTCCAGAAACCCCTCCCCTCCATCCACCCATGTCCAGCGACCCTCCTGTCCCCTGTCCTCTCCTGCCATCCACCTATGTCCATAAACCCCCTCCCCTGCCATCCATCCATGTCCAGCGACCCTCATGTCCCCCCTGCCCTCCCCTGCCATCCATCTATGTCCAGAAACCCCCCTCCCCTCTATCCACCCATGTCCAGTGACCCTCCTGTCCCCCCTGCCCTCCACCTATGTCCAGAATCCCCCCTCCCCTGCCATCCACCCATGTCCAGCGACCCTCCTGTCCCCCCTGCCCTCCCCTGCCATCCATCTATGTCCATAAACCCCCTCCCCTGCCATCCACCCATGTCCAGAAACCCCTCCCCTCCATCCACCCATGTCCAGCGACCCTCCTGTCCCCCTGTCCTCTCCTGCCATCCACCTATGTCCATAAACCCCCTCCCCTGCCATCCATCCATGTCCAGCGACCCTCATGTCCCCCCTGCCCTCCCCTGCCATCCATCTATGTCCAGAAACCCCCCTCCCCTCTATCCACCCATGTCCAGTGACCCTCCTGTCCCCCCTGCCCTCCCCTGCCCTCCACCTATGTCCAGAATCCCCCCTCCCCTGCCATCCACCCATGTCCAGCAACCCTCCTGTCCCCCCTGCCCTCCACCCATGTCCAGCAACTCTCCTTGTTCCCCTGCTCCCCCTCCCTCCAACCACCTGAGCCATCTGAGCCTCCCTCCTGTCTGAGCCCCCCCTCCCCAACCCAGTCCCCACCTGCCGCCAGACGACCCTCTTCTGCCACCCAACCCGGCCGGCACCTAACCCAGCATTTAAAAAAAAACTATGAAGCAGCGGAGCGGTGCCTTGCGTCTGAGAGTAAAAGAAGAAAAAATCGCTTCATCGGCTGGCCTTCCCTCACTGTGTCCCGCCCTCTGATGTAACTTCCACAACGGTGGGACACAGTGAGGGAAGTCCGGCCGACGAAGCAATTTTACTTCTTTTACTCAGACGAGAGGCTCCGCACCGCCGCTTGTCGGGTCGGGTGGCAGAAGGGTCATCTGGCGGCACGGAGGGAACCCAGGCTAGCTCGGGGGAGGGAGGAGAGCCGGCTTCAGCACAACATCAGAGAGCCGGCTCCAGCACAACTTCAGACCTAAAAAAAAAGGTGCCGGTACGCTGTACCGGCGTGTACCGGCACAAAAAAAGCACTGCTGTGCAGAAACATACTGTATGAATGGTACATTGCAAACACCTGCAAATGGCACAAGTGCATCCACACAACCTCCAGTTGCATGTAATGTGGTTGGCCAAACTGTCAAAAAATGATGAAGCCATGGCAGTGATCATTCCCCCTAGTAATCACCTGGCACATCACACTCCTCTCCTGGCACATCAAACACTCCATCTGATCCCCCTTTCTGATCTATCAACAATTCCTCCTGATCCCCTTCTCCGGTACATCAGCCACTCTATCTGATTCCCCACCTCCCCAAGTGTCATAGCCCTGCACCTATAGCAAACATTCCCCAACATCAGGCCCTTCAACAGACCTGACCCATGCTACAGACCCCAATATCCCAAAAGATCAACTTTCCCTCCCCCAAGCAGATCCAATCCCTCCCCTTCCCCCTCTGACATCCCTGGGACTCACTCGAGGTTTCCTGGTAGAATAGTTGAACAGGACAGGAGTGGTCGCCCCTACTCTAGCACCATGTGGTACTGATGAAGCCTAGTGGTAGTTTTCAGGTACTAGCAGTAGGGGCCATCTTTTCATATAGCACAATTGCTCCTAATATGGAAGAATGCGCCATTCCCTAGCAATAGTACCTTGAGACCAGTGCTAGGGTAAATTGGTGCCATTTTGAAAATCAGGGCCAGATGGTGCACATGACTCTGCTCTGCTTCCTGTCACGCCCAGTTCCCAACAGTATTCATATTAATCTGCTAGTATTTTATTTTCAACAGCACAGCCTGGTTTTAACATAACATCTGCCATGTGATAAAACCTGTGCTAGCAGTTTAATAGATCTTTGTACAACATAGTAGCACAGTAAATCATGGCAAATAAAGACCTGCACTGTCCATCCAGTCTGCCCAACAAGATGGCCAAATTTTAAAGCTAATCTGTACAGGTTACACAGCACTCATTCATGATTTAATACTTGCTTCACAACCAAAGCAGTTGGCAATTTGTTACCATGCCTATAAAAGGGACCCTTAGTTTGTTAAGGCATCTTTAAAAAGCACACACAAAATCAAATTTTTTGAAGTTACTGTTTATTCAAATATACACAAAGTACAAACCTCAATTTAAAGCTATAAATCACCAAAATAATCAAATGCCTCCCCCCCCCCCAAATCGAGCCTGCAGTTAGATGTTGCACAGCCATTTTGAGATTGGAGCCACAATAAGAAGGTGCAAGTGTACATTGCATCTTCCCCTGGGACCCCCTAGACTACCAAGGATATATAAAATAGGTCCATGGGGCCTATGGGGGCAGGGTGGGAGCTTGGTCAGGCTCTTCATGTTATCAGGGGTGAGGTTGAGGCTCTAGATTGGGGGGAGAGGGAAGCAGGACATGAAGATAGCAAGGGAACCTGCTTCCCTTATGCGGGTCCCAGATGATATACAGACTAGGCCTATATAAATGTTTGATGTGGGCCCTGAATGCATATCAGGTGGGACTAGCATATGATCTGTTGGCAGGCAATGCCAGAATGTCCACGGATATGCAGTGCTGGTGCCTGGACATGGTCTGGCATTGAATAACTAGAAATAATTCTACCCACGTTGGTCAGCTTTTAAAAAAATACTGACTGCTAATAGCTGAATATTGACTGATAATTTGATAGTCACGCACACACATGGACTAAAACTGTCCTCTCCTGCCTGGTTAAAACCATGCTGAATATTGACCCTTTAATTTCTTGATTTATTTCTTGACCACCTCCCAGTCTGAGGAATGCATAGTCATTTACACACTACAGATGACATGTAAGATAAAACAAAATATATCACAATAATGCAACAATAAAATCATCCTATATAATAATTCTCACCTCCAACAGGATGTGCTTGGGACCATGCCTGCCGGAAGTGGTCTGCTAGGCAGGCAGGCACTGACCTCAGTGACATCAGTGACAGACAATTTGGCAAAGCAAAACAATCTGAGTGCTGGCCATTAGGACACAGGGTTGATAGGAGAGTTTTAAAAGACTGAAGGAACCGAAAGTGTTAAATGGGGGGAGGGGGGAGTTCTGAAGGACTGAAAGACATGAACATTTGGGAAACGAAAACAATCTGAATGCTGGCCATTAGGACACAGGGTAGATAGGAGAGTTTTAAAAGACTGAAGGAAATGAAAATGTTAAACTGGAGAAGGGGGGGGGGGGGAGTTGTGAATGACTGAAAGACATGCAAATTTGGGACAGGAAAACAATCTCAATGATGGCCATTAGCACACAGGGTACATAGGAGAGTTTTAAAAGACTGAAGGAACCAAAAGTGTTGGGGGGGGGGGGGGGGGGGTGGCAAGTTCTGAATGAATGAAAGAAATGAAAATTTACGAGAGGAACACAATCTGAATGCCGGGCATTTGGACACAGGGTAGATAGGACACTTTAAAAAAAAAAAAAGAAGGACGTGAAAGTATTACATCTTGGGGGAGGGGTGAGGAGGAAAGCGGTGGGGTATCCGGATACTGGGCGTTAGGGCCACGGGGGTACATAGACTTTTGAAAGCCTTAAGGAACCCAAAGTGTGGGAAGGAGGAGGAAAAGGAGGGAAGGGAACGGGGTGAGGGGCATTAGGAACAGGGGAGGGGGCCTGTCACACACTCTCATTCTCACACACACACACTGTCACACAGACAGTCTCACTCTGTCACACACCCGCACATTCACTCTGGCTCTCTGTCTCTCAAACATACACACTCCCAGAAAAACCTTGCTAGCGCCCGTTTCATTCGTTCCAGAAACGGGCCTTTTTTACTAGTTTAAAATAATAGAATGGTGGGCAATTTTCTGAAAAACCCTTTTACTTGGGTAACATTTAGACAGTTCAATTGCTTTTGAAGCTTGTGCAATCTTATACTTTTATTTACTTTGTAAAATTTATAAGTACATAAGTAATGCCATACTGGGAAAAGACCAAGGGTCCATCGAGCCCAGCATCCTGTCCACGACAGCGGCCAATCCAGGCCAAGGGCACCTGGCAAGCTTCCCAAACGTACAAACATTCTATACATGTTATTCCTGGAATTTTGGAGTTTTCCAAGTCCGTTTAGTAGCGGTTTATGGACTTGTCCTTTAGGAAACCGTCCAACCCCTTTTTAAACTCTGCTAAGCTAACCGCCTTCACCACTTTCTCCGGCAACGAATTCCAGAGTTTAATTACACGTTGGGTGAAGAAAAATTTTCTCCGATTTGTTTTAAATTTACTACATTGTAGTTTCATCGCATGCCCCCTAGTCCTAGTATTTTTGGAAAGTGTGAACAGACGCTTCACATCCACCTGTTCCACTCCACTCATTATTTTATATACCTCTATCATGTCTCCCCTCAGCCGTCTCTTCTCCAAGCTGTATAGCCCTAGCCTCCTTAGTCTTTCTTCATAGGGAAGTCATCCCATCCCCGCTATCATTTTAGTTGCCCTTCGCTGCACCTTTTCCAATTCTACTATATCTTTCTTGAGATGCGGAGACCAGAATTGAACACAATACTCAAGGTGCGGTCGCACCATGGAGCGATACAACGGCATTATAACATCCTCACACCTGTTTTCCATACCTTTCCTGATAATACCCAACATTCTATTCGCTTTCTTAGCCGCAGCAGCACACTGAGCAGAAGGTTTCAGTGTGTTATCGACGACGACACCCAGATCCCTTTCTTGGTCCGTAACTCCTAACGTGGAACCTTGCATGACGTAGCTATAATTCGGGTTCTTTTTTCCCACATACATCACCTTGCACTTGCTCACATTAAACATCATCTGCCATTTAGCCGCCCAGTCTCCCAGTCTCGTAAGGTCCTCTTGTAATTTTTCACAATCCTGTCGCGATTTAACGACTTTGAATAACTTTGTGTCATCAGCAAATTTAATTACCTCGCTAGTTACTCCCATCTCTAAATCATTTATAAATATATTAAAAAGCAGCGGTCCTAGCACGGACCCCTGAGGAACCCCACTAACTACCCTTCTCCATTGTGAATACTGCCCATTTAACCCCACTCTCTGTTTCCTATCCTTCAACCAGTTTTTAATCCACAATAGGACATTTCCTCCTATCCCATGACCCTCCAATTTCCTCTGTAGCCTTTCATGAGGTACCTTGTCAAACGCCTTTTGAAAATCCAGATACACAATATCAACCGACTCCCCTTTGTCCACATGTTTGTTCACTCCTTCAAAGAATTGAAGTAAATTGGTCAGGCAAGATTTCCCCACACAAAAGCCATGCTGACTTGGTCTCAGTAATCCATGTCCTCGGATGTGCTCTGTAATTTTGTTTTTGATAATAGCCTCTACCATTTTCCCCGGCACCGACGTCAGACTCACCGGTCTATAATTTCCCGGATCTCCCCTGGAGCCTTTTTTAAAAAATGGGCGTTACATTGGCCACCCTCCAATCTTCCGGTACCACGCTCGATTTTAAGGATAAGTTGCATATCACTAGCAGTAGCTCCGCAAGCTCGTTTTTCAGTTCTATCAGTACTCTAGGATGAATACCATCCGGTCCAGGAGATTTGCTACTCTTCAGTTTGCCGAACTGCCCCATTACGTCCTCCAGGTTTACTGTGAAGTCAGTAAGTTTCTCTGACTCGTCCGCTTGAAATACCATTTCCGACACCGGTATCCCACCCAAATCTTCCTCGGTGAAGACCGAAGCAAAGAATTCATTCAGTCTCTCCGCTACGTCTTTGTCTTCCTTGATCGCCCCTTTTACCCCTCGGTCATCCAGCGGCCCAACCGATTCTTTTGCCGGCTTCCTGCTTTTAATATACCGAAAAAAATTTTTACTATGTTTTTTTGCCTCTAATGCTATCTTTTTTTCATACTCCCTCTTGGCCTTCTTAATCTGCGCCTTGCATTTGCTTTGACACTCCTTATGCTGTTTCTTGTTATTTTCAGACGGTTCCTTCTTCCATTTTCTGAAGGCATTTCTTTTAGCCCTAATAGCTTCCTTCACCTCACTTTTCAACCAGGCCGGGTGTCTTTTGGACTTCCGTCTTTCTTTTCTAATTCGCGGAATATGTATGGCCTGGGCCTCCATGATGGTATTTTGAACAGCGTCCACGCCTGTTGTACAGTTTTTACTCTCTCAGTTGCCCCCCTAAGTTTTTTTTTTTACCGTTCTTCTCATTTTATCATAGTCTCCTTTTTTAAAGTTAAACGCTAACGTATTTGACTTTCTGTGTACAGTTACTTCAAGGTTGATGTCAAAACTGATCATATTATGGTCACTGTTATCAAGCGGCCCCAGTACCATAACGTCCCTCACCAGATCATGCGCTCCACTAAGGACCAAGTCTAGAATTTTTCCTTCTCTCGTCGGCTCCTGCACCAGTTGCTCCATAAAGCTGTCCTTGATTTCATCAAGGAATTGTATCTCTGTAGCGTGTCCCGATGTTACATTTACCCAGTCTATATTTGGATAATTGAAGTCACCCATTATTATCACATTGCCCATTTTGTTCGCGTCTCTGATTTCTTTTATCATTTCTGTGTCTACCTGCTCATCCTGGCGAGGTGGACGGTAGTACACTCCTATCACCATTTTTTCCCCTTTTATACATGGAATTTCAACCCACAGTGATTCAAAGGTGTGATTTGTGTCCTGCTGAATTTGTAATCTATCTGAGTCAAGGCTCTCTTTAATATACAATGCTACCCCTCCACCAGTCCGGTCTACCCTATCATTACGATATACTTTGTACCCCGGTATGACAGTGTCCCACTGGTTATCTTCCTTCCACCAGGTCTCAGTAATGCCTATTATATCCAATTTTTCATTTAGTGCAATATATTCCAACTCTCCCATCTTATTTCTTAGACTCCTAGCATTTGCATATAGACATTTCAGAGTATGTTTGTTGTTCTTATTTGCATGATGCTTAGTACCTGACACTATTGATTTGACATCTTTTGTCTGATCTTTAGTTGTATTTAAGGGCACCTGGCCTACCACGGTCTGTTGTGCAACCTCACTATCCAGAAACCCTATCTTCCCTGTTTGTGAGGTATCTTTGTAAGATACCTTTTCCCGAACCATGCGCTTTTGAGCGACTGTCGGCCTTCCCCCCATTTCTAGTTTAAAAGCTGCTCTATCTCCTTTTTAAATGCCGACGCCAGCAGCCTGGTCCCACCCTGGTTAAGGTGGAGCCCATCCTTTCGGAATAGGCTCCCCCTTCCCCAGAATGTTGCCCAGTTCCTAACAAATCTAAAACCCTCCTCCCTGCACCATCGTCTCATCCACGCATTGAGACTCTGGAGCTCTGCCTGTCTCTTGGGTCCTGCACGTGGAACAGGTAGCATTTCAGAAAATGCTACCCTAGAGGATCTGGATTTGAGCTTTCTACCTAAGAGCCTAAATTTGGCTTCCAGAACCTCTCTCCCACATTTTCCTATGTCATTGGTACCCACATGTACCAAGACAGCGGACTCCTCCCCAGCACTATCTAAAATCCTATCTAGGTGACGCGTGAGGTCCGCCACCTTCGAACCAGGCAGGCAAGTCACCAGGCGATCCTCACGTCCACCAGCCACCCAGCTATCTATATGCCTAATGATCGAATCACCAACTACAACAGCTGTCCTAACCTTTCCCTCCCGGGCAGCACTTGGAGACATATCCTCAGTGCGAGAGGATAGTACATCCCCTGGTGGGCAGGTCCTGGCTAAAGGAGTACTTCCTACTTCACCAGGGTGATGCTCTCCTTCTAGGAGACCTCCCTCCTCCAAGGTAGCACAAGGGCTACTAGACTGGAGGTGGGACCTCTCTACAACATCCCTGTAGGTCTCCTCTATGTACCTCTCTGTCTCCCTCAGCTCCACCAAGTCTGCTACTCTAGCCTCAAGAGAACGGACATGTTCTCTAAGAGCTAGGAGCTCTTTGCATCGGGCGCAAACATATGACATCTCACCAACTGGGAGATAATCATACATGTGACACTCAATGCAAAAGACTGGATAGCACCCCTCTCGCTGCTGGACTGCTGACTCCATCTTAGTGTTTTTGAGTTTTCCAATATTTTAAAACTTGCTACAGTATTAAGGATATTAGCCTAATATAAAAGTGTCTTTTACTTTATATAGTGTATTGTATGATTTTAGTATTTCCTTCTTAGATGGTAATGAAATGTATTTAAAACTCTATAAGAGCACTCCTTGCTTGTTACCCTAATTACAATAACTGACTATAAATGAGGAGTTGTCCTAGGGGTGGGGGGAATACTAAATTAGATCCTGCAGTGGCTGTTAGATTCTATCTGTTAATGCTGTGGTACAAGGCTTTTAAAACTAAGTGGAAAAGACTATGGAGATTAGCTGTTTTCTGTTAGCTTTTGAAATTTGCTTTTTAAGTTTGCCTAACACTAACCTACAATTCCTCCTTTAAACCCCAATCTTTAAGTTCCCAAAGCACAAGCAAAGTAGTGTTCACTTACCAGAGAAATGTCCTCTTCTCTCAGAACTTCTCAGAAAGAAAGTTCAGTGGGACCTTCCCTCTTTATATACTTTTGAATCTAAGGGGCCTCTTTTGAGCAACCTATGCAAGTATTCTACTTCCCCCACACCTTAATTATCACTTAATTGAGGTCACTGGATGAGATAACTCTCCAGCAGCCAAGGAAAAGAAAAATAACTGCTGTTTAGAACAAAGGAGCTCCTACCTCTAGAAAAGGTTTCAGTTTAAATTTGGTTTTTTTATGCTTCTAACCTCTCAATTACTGAACCAAACCTAGTCTTGACAAAGACTAAGTCCTTCAGTTCCTTTTTTGTACCAGCAGGTGTCTCCCTTTATCATATGGCCATCAGCCTAATATGCAGAGCCTGAACACATCACTCTCCTCACCACAATTCTCTGCATCCAATGAGCAGGAGACTTGAGACTGTGGTCTCTGTGACAGCTCATAGTATTGCAGCATGCCTTAGAGGGAATTATTCTTTATTTTTCTATGTACATTGATGTTATTTATTTATGGTTCAACTTCAGTATTGATGGTCTTAATTTAAACTGATTTTAATAATAGTATATGTTTCTATATGTGCTGCTCTTGTAAATGTTCACACTTGTACTTATTTTCTTGTGGGAGCAGTGTCTCCAAATGGATTCATATTGCTCATACAATAACAGAAATAATGTAACTTCTTATGAATACTAGCCGTTAAGCCCGTTAAAATGGGCGAGTATTGGTATGGGGGTTTTCCAGGGCCCCCCCCTCACCGCTGCAGGGCCCCCTCCCCCTCACCGCTGCAGGGCCCACTGCTCTCCCTCCCTCCCTCCCAGCTCCAAGGCCCCAGTCCCTCCCCCCCCAGCTCCAAGGCCCCCTGCCCTCCCTCCCAGTTCCAAGGCCCCATTCCCTCCCAGCTCCAAAGGCCCCCCCGTTCCTTCCCCCCATCCCAGCTCCAAGGGCCCCCCTCCGTCCCTCCCCAGCTCCAAGGCCCCTTGCCTGCCCTCCCAGTTCCAAGGCCCCATGCCCTCCCAGCTCCAAGGGCCCCCCTCCGTCCCTCCCTCCCAGCCAGCTCGAAGGCCCCCTTCTGTCCCTCTCTCCCAGCTCCAAGGCCCCCCTCCTTCTAATACCTCCCATATCCAGCATTTCTTCTGCCCTCCCCTCCCTCCCTCCCACCCCCAGAGTCGCTGCCGTCCCCCGCCCCCCCACCCAGCCCGGGCCCTCTCTTCGCTATTGAACTTACATCGCCGAAAATGCAGCAGGGCAGATCAGCTGAGCTGCCGTCAGCCTTCCTTCTCTGCCTGTGTCCCGCCCTCATCTGACGTAACGTCGGCGAGGGCGGGACACAGGCAGAGAAGGAAGGCCGACGGGAGCTCAGCTGATCTGCCCTGCTGCGTTTTCCGCGATGTAAGTTCAATAGCAAAGAGAGGGCCCAGGCCGGGTGGAGGGGGGTGGTGGCGGCGACAACGGGTGGGGGGAGTGGTAGCGGCGACCTCAGGGGGAGCGCAGTTTCCCTCTCTGTCCCGCCCTCATCATCACGTATTGATGCGGGGGCGGGACAGAGAGGGAAGTCTCTACTGCGCATTTGCGAGTGAGTACAGTCACTCGCATTTTATATGTTTGATGATTTCAGCCTTTCAGAGTTACTGTTACTGCCACACTGGGACAGACTAAAGATCCATCAAGCCCAGTATCCTGTTTCCAACAGTGGCCAGTCCAGGTCACAAATACTTGGCAAAATCCTTTTATGCTGCTTATCCCAAAAATAAGCAGTGGATTTTCCCCAAGTCAATTTAATAATGGTCTTTGGACTTTTCCTTTAGGAAGCCATCCAGACATTTTTAAACCCTGCTAAGCTAACCACCTTTAACTCATTTTCTGGAGTTTAATTACATGTTGAGTGAAGAAAATGTTTCTCCGATTTGTATTAAATTTACTACTTTGTAGCTTCAGTGCATGCCCCCTAGTCCTAGTGTTTTTGGAAAGAGTAAATAAACAATTCATGTCTACCCGTTCCACTCCAAGATATTAGTGCTTGTCTGAATGCTTGAAGGAGTTTATAAAGTGTAATATATGCAGTTGCAGAACTATTTTGATATTCTTTTCTATCTGAAAGGTTTTGAGTCAGCAGATTCCAGTCTTCCTGTCACTAGATCAAGAGAGCAAGGGACATCAGAAACAGAACAAAGCCTTCGGAGGAAGAAGAGGACCTCCTCGGCTGGCAGGAATTGGGGTCCCCCGCCAGCAAAGGTAGCCCACGGCGAAGGCGGGGGAGGGCTGGCGGTGGGAGGGGGGTCGAGAGGATCTTCGGCAGGGGGTCCAGGGCCAAATCTATGGGGGCCCAGGCCCCCCAGGCCCCTGGTAGTTATGCCACTGCGCCCAATTACTGTCAGGTGTGGAAATTCAAGTATTCTATAACCACGTGGCTAAGTTCTGGAAAGTCCTTGCCCTGCCCTCTGGCCACACCCCCTTTGGAGTTGTGTGCAAGAAGTTAGGCACGCAAGTTATAGAATAGGGACACAGGGCGTGTAACTTCTAATGACTGCCATTTACTCATTGTTAACGCAATAATTGATTGTTATCACTCATATAGTCAATTAGTTTACGTATGGATCTGCCATCTGTGTCCAACTATGGGAAACTTATACAGAATCCGGGGTTTTTTGCCTTATTTTTTTTGTAGCACTCCCCTTGTACATTTTTGTGGATTTTGGAGTCAAATAAAATGGAATTTTTATTCTAATCCATACCAGACTCTTTCAGCCATTGTCTTGTTGGGCAGACTAGATGGACTGTTCAGGTCTTTATCTGCCGTCATTTATTATGTTACTATGTTACAATCTACAAAGCAAACTGCTGTAAAACTATATCATATTATCTTACTCTGAATATTATAATCCAGTTATGAAATTAGCAGACATAGGCATTATATCTAGCTGCAATAATCACTGTACATCAACCAGAAGAGGAAGAAGGTTTTTGTACAGGACTGTATCACTGTGTGAAAGGGGTACTAATACTCTGTTGACAGTAATATACTCCAGCATCGTCACTCTGAACTCTGCTGATTGTAAGAGTGAAATCAGTCCCAGACCCACTGCCGCTGAACCTTTCTGGGATCCCAGAGGAACGGGTAGAGAGAAGGTAGATCAGACGCTTAGGGGATCCTCCTGGTTTCTGTTGGTGCCAGCTCAAGTGGGTGTTGCCATTAGAATGGAGAAGGGTGGAACTGGATCTGCACTTAATGGTGGCTGTTTCCCCTGCAGACACTGATAAGAATTCTGGAGACTGAGTCATCACAATCTCTCCACTGGAATCTGGACAAAGAAAAAGATAAATATGTACAATGCAGTGTGTATATGCAGAAATTTAATTGTTCAAAAATTTGTTGGCTTACTTCCAAAGTTATTGTCTCCCTTTTAAATCCAGTGTGAAAATTTATTCTTACCTTTTATGCAGAGGACCAGGATCCAGATGAGCTGAGTCTGTGATAACTTCATTCTTCCTGACTGGCAGTTGCTGATTAATAAACCATAAAGAGTAAAAGAAACATTTATAAATCCTCAGAGCATTAGTGAAATGTCTCCTGGGAGAGCATATGCAAAACAGATGTCTCTATATCAGTGCACATCACCTGCATTTATTAGTGACATACATGTGACTGCATTTGGAATAGGAAATTGCCTCTAATATACAAGTATATGTAAAGGTTTGGCTATCATAGTAGCTCTCTGTACATAAGCTGCTGCAGTCAAGGAAAGTTGAATTATCTATGAAAATATTTGGAATATTTTAAAGACCTTTTGAGCAGCCTTAGGCAGGTCATTCATCCTTTTTATACTTTTTTTCAACTTCAGTACTGTAATTTACCTGGATTGGCCACTGTTGGAAACAGGATGCTGGGCTTGATGGACCTTTGGTCTGTCCCAGTATGGCCATACTTATGTACTTATGTAGCAATAATGATAATATTCTAATTTATTTTTCTTTGCTTGAGAAGTTGTTATACATGTTATTCATTCATATGATTGTGCAATGAGATTTTGTGGGTATGTGTATTTTTTTTTAATTTTACTTAATGTATTTGTTATACCACCTTTTATCATTAGACAGAAAGAAGGTTTACAATATATTTATCAAGAATAATAGACATAATACTCAGCAACACATTGAAATCCAGAGAGACAGAAGGGAAGAAATTACACTCTGTAGGTTTGCAGAAGAGCAGAAAAAGAATGGGCAGATGCTCATTCACAGCATTTATGATCCAGAACCTCAGTCAATGTCAAATTTCATGCAGAATATTCAGCTTTTCACCCTGGCTTTAAATGTGAAATAGGAGTTCTCACCCCATGCTCATATGATAGAGAGTTCCAAAGCACTAGAGATGGGTAACAAAAGGCAGAGCATCTTGTCATGTTTAGCATAAGTCTCAAAGGTGAGGTTTTAAGTAGAAAATTTCCTTGTGATGATCTAAGAATTTGTGATGGAGAGTAAGGGATAAGCAGACATAGAAAGGCAAACCAGTAGAGCGAGCATGATAAGTTAGCATGATGCGTGTGCATTTGTTATTGAGAATTGATTCATTGGTGCACCATAAAAATTTTAATGTGTACTAAATTGATTTAAATTGCACTAACCCTCTCATCCTACAATGGGGTGCTTAAATTTACATGCATTTGTATACTTACATTTATAGAATCCAAACAATAAGGAATAGAAAGAGACAGCGTATGACCACTATATTATTATTATTACTAGTAAAAAAGGCCCGTTTCTGTTTGAAAGGAAACGGGCGCTAGCAAGGTTTTCCTCTGAGTGTGTATGTTTGAGAGAGTGACTGTGTGAGAGAGGCTTCTGTTCCTGCTGCTGTGCATTCCCCGTGTTGTGCTGATTCGCTGCTCCCTGTATCGTGGCTCCGCCCCTCTCCCTTCTACTGGCCAATCTGGTGTGGGTTGTGTGACATCACTATTATCTACTCCAACATGATCCACGGTTCCAGGTAGCCTCAGAATGTTGGAGGTGAGAATTATTATATAGGATGTCATTTTTATTCCATATTATCCCAAACAAGCTTAGGTTCAATGTGGCTTACATTCAAGAAAAACATCAAAAATATAATACAGTCAGATAAATAATTATAACATTTTAACATATTAGGAATAATCGTATGTTTGTCTTGAAGCTAGGATTGAATATTTGTTATGTTTAAACAAATAAGAGAGATGGCAACATTAGTTTATTGTATTATTTATTTTTGTGGAGGAGTAACCTAGTAGCTAGCACAGCAGACTTTGATCCTGGGGAACTGGGTTCAATTCCTGCTGCAGCTCCTTGTGACTCTGGGCAAGTCACTTAACCCTCTACTACCCTAGGTACAAATAAGTAGTACCTGCATATACTATGTAAACCACTTTGAATGTAGTTGCAAAAACCACAGAAAGGCAGTATATCAAGTCCCATTTCCCTTTTAATAAGATATGTACTTAAGATAAAATCCTTTAGTAATTTAAGGAATATTGGGTTAATCTAAGTACCTTAATTGCTTGGGTAGAGAATTCCAAAGTTTGGTACTCTGATATGTGAAGTCTGAAACAAGGATTGATTTGTAAGAAAGACCTTTGCAGTTTGAATAATGGAGCGTGAGGTATTCTCTAGATGTTTTTACTATATTATGTGAAGGTAAATCAATTAATTGTTGCATATAGGAGGGTGATAAACCATATATGATTTAGTAAACAGTCACCTATATTTTAAAAGTTATCCTGGCATTTATGGGAAGCCATTGAAGTTTTAACAAGAGAGGGGAAGACTTCACAAAGCGTGGGACATTGCATACAAAGTGAGCAGCAGTATTTTGTGCTGTTTGTAATTTTTTAAGTGAGATTTTAATACCCATATATATGGCATTACAATAATCAAATTTGGATAGTACCAGAGATTGGGTGATAGTACGAAGTGAGGAGCTTGGGAAGAAAGGATGCAACCTTTTTTTTACTTCCATAATGTATGGAAGATGTTTGAGATCACCTTTGAGACAAGCTTCAAATGATAAATTCTGGTCAATGGTGATACCCAGGATTTTCATTGACTGATCTAAGGCATATGATGTGTTGTCAATAATGAAGTTTTTTTTTATGAAATGGGTTGATAGGGGTTGGCAAGTATGAGGAATTTTGTCTTTATCCAATTTTAATTTGAGTTTCATACTGGATGCTCAGGATTCCATCAGCTCTAAACTGGTTTTTAATCTTATGTATAATTTATAGTAATTCCCTTTGAAGGGTATATAAATGGTGACATCATCAGCATAGATAAAGGAATTAAATCAATCCGTGAGCCTCCAGTAAGTAAGTCAGTTGTACCATCATGATATTGAATAATATGGGTGATATAGGAGAGCCTTGTGGAACCCCACATATAGAGTCCCAGGGTGAGGAGATATGACCTGATTGTTTTACTTCGTAGGATCTTGATATTAGGAAACAGTGGAACCACTTTAAGACAGTTCCACTAATACCAAAGTAGTCTAATAAGTATAACAATATATTATGGTCAACCATGTCGAAGGCACTGGATATATCAAAAAATTGTAAAATTGTGATTTTTCTGCCCATGCTCAACTCTTTTCTGAAATTTGCATTAAGGATGGTGAGCACTGGCTCAGTGCTAAAGGATGGCAGGAATCTTGATGGTTTACTATGAAAGATGGAAAAGGCCTGTAGGAACTCCATGAGCTGACTTGCTACTAAAGCTTCCATCACTTTTACCAATAAAGGAATATAGGCTACAGTTCTATAATCAGAGGCTTTGCTTCTACTGGCCTTGGGATTCTTTAGGATAGATGTTAGAATTATTTTGTCTCACTCAGAGTTTATTAGAAAGTGATATGACTCGACACAGCTGTGTTTCGGCCCAACTGGCCTGCGTCAGGAGTCTGTTCAAAACAAATGAAAAAAACGACATCAATATAATAAACATCATAAATTGACAGTAAGTTGACAACCACCAACAAATGGTAACAACCAATGTACAATCTTGTACATTGTACAGTCTATTAAAATACCTGATAAATCAACAGACTCCTGACGCAGGCCAGTTGGGCCGAAACACAGCTGTGTCGAGTCACATCACTTTCTAATAAACTCTGAGTTGTATTATATTTTTCTGTTTCGTCTTTTTTTTTTGATATTGGAGTTTTTTTGTGTCATCTTCGCTGTTTTTTTGTAATTTACATATTCTTGCGACAATTAGTGTCTTCTGTTTTGTTGGAGAATTATTTTGTCATCATTTTCAGGGAATAGTCCACTCAATAACATGAGGGACAAGTATGATTGTACACAATTGATAAATAGGTTGGGAGCTGACCTTAGAAGATAGAGGGGACATGTTTCTAACATACGTGGAGGGGCATTTTCGAAAGGGGACGCCCATCTCTAAGGGCACCCATCTCTAAGGACGTCCCGGCGAAGGGGCAGGGAAACTCATATTATCGAAACAAGATAGATGTCCATCTTTCATTTCGATAATACGGTCGTGGACGCCCAAATCTCAATATTTAGGTCGACCTTAGAGATGGTCGACCTAAATGTTGAGATGGTCGACCTTAGAAATGGTCGTCCCTGGTTTTCGGCCATAATGGAAACCGAGGATGCCCATCTCAAAAACGACCAAATCCAAGCCCTTTGGTCATGGGAGGAGCCAGCATTCATAGTGCAGTGGTCTCCCTCACATGGCAGGACACCAACCGGGCAACCTAGGGGGCACTGCAGTGGACTTCAGAAATTGCTCCCAGGTGCATAGCTCCCTTACCTTGTGTGCTGAGCCCGGCTCAGGATCTGGCTCTGGCATCTGCTTTCTAATTGCTAGATTATGGAGCATGCAGCAGGCTGTGACAATGCCACATACCTTGGTGGGACTGTATAAAAGCTCACCCCCAGAGCGATTGAGATAGCGGAATCTGTTCTTCAGCAGGCCAGATGTACGCTCAGTGACTGCCCTGGTAGCACCCTGGGCCCTGTTGTAGCGAACCTCCTCTGGTCTGTGAGGGTTGACAATTGGAGTCAAGAGCTATTTCCTCAGGGGATAGCCATGGTCACCTATATTGAGGAGAAGGGAGATGAGATTAGCTACGGTACACACACCTTTGTTTGGATTGTGGCAGGCCCCCACAGGAGCCATCCTCCAGACCACTGGCACCATACTGGTCACACACCTGTGGAACAAACAGAGATGTGATTAATTATTAGAAGGGTGTAGGGGTGTTAGGATGCTGTTCACCTACTAGCCATCTGCCTCTGATTTCCCCACTCTGGAAGGTCTGAGCATGCCAGCACATAAGAATCGTGGCAGGACCCAGGATAGTTGGCACAGACATCTGTAATCTATAGTGCTGCACTGCAGAAAACCTTTACATTGATGGAATGGTATGCCTTTCTATTGCCATACTCAACATCACTATAAGCAGGTGGCCTGAGGGCAACATGTATCCCATCAATGGCACCAAGCACAAAGGGGAAATTAGCTATCTCATAAAAAGCTGTCATTGTTTCCTGCTGTTCATGCATGGGGAAGTGGATATACAACGTGTCCCTTTTCAAGAAAGCCTCCAGAAACTGGCTAATGATATGGAAGGCAGCTGGCTGGCTGATCCCTGCTGCTGATCCTAGTAAAGTTTGAAAGTTCCAGTAGCCAGAAAGGTCAGGGCAGTGATGATGCACACATGTACTGGCAAGGCATGCCTCATACAGGCCATTGGCTCCAGGTCCTCTTGTAGCTCCTCACACAACTGGACTATGATCTCCTTACAGAATCTAAATCAAGCCACACACTGCTTATCCGTTGTCCAGAAACCTGGTCTTGGGCCTGTATACCAGCTGCCCCCTTCCTGCCCCTTCTCCTCCCCCTCCACCACCTCTGTTGGGCCTCTCCCTCCTGAATCTTCCACAACCCCAGGAACCCCTCCATCACTGTGTGCTGCAATCACAAACAGTCACAAAAACACTCACTCACTATCACATATGCAAATATAGAAACAATGGGACACCTACAATGACAGGAACACTACAAAGCCAAGTGGTTGCAGCATACCACACACATTTATACAAATATAACACCTAATATTACTACATACACTAATACACATATGGACACCTAAACACAGAACAACACACCAATTTGCAAGCAGGGTGGAGGATTGGGTTAGAGATATGGAGAGCAGGTAGTGGGACGGGAAGATTGGAGATATGTAGAGAAGGTAAAGGTGAAGAAGGAAGACACAGAAGATAATATGAATATTGGGTTGGCAAACAGCAAAACCAGCTCTTACAGCTGGACTTGAACCCTACTTGGTGGTATCAGAGAGCAGTGTTTTAGCTATGATACCACACTACAGAGATAGCTTGTGAGTGTTAGTTAGATTACAGATCTCTACCCTGCATTTGCCATCAACCAAGACCAATGTGTATGTGGCATAGTTTTCAACCTTCAAAATCATGTTTACCTAAAAGGTTAGTGCGGCAGAAGTGCAAGTTCCAGAAAGAGATAAGCTCAGTCTGAAATACTACAACTAGAATATACATAAATGCTAGATACACGCCATAATGAACAACACGGATATTTATGCTAAGGAAAACCCCAGTGTAAATATCAGTGCCTATATTAACGCAAAAGGCAAGGAATTCTATAACTATGTGCAGAAAGTTCAGGAATGCCCATGTTTCACCCATTTTGAATTGTGCAGAATGCCCCTTTGTACATGCTTGCATTGTACATTGCAATGCAAGCATATTCTATAAACTACTACATGCATATATTAATGATTTATTTGTGTCTTCTTTCCAGTGGAGGGTTAAAGATAACTTATTATGATCAGACAATGGGATAGGAGTCCATACAGGATTAGAAATAAAGAAGTTTGTTGGATCAGTAAATCTCTGTGTTAATAGGTCTAACTGATGATCTTTGCTATGGGAAGAATTTCCAAAGGGAGTAGAGAATTGTCAAGTTTTAAGGAAGTCTAGGAATCTTTTAGTATGTGGGTCTTCAAGTTTGTCTAAATGGAGATTAATGTCACCTATCAGTAATAGGTTATCTGATTTGACATGTGTTAGAGATGAACTCAGTGAGTTCCTCTTCAACTGCATTCCAATTACCTGGAGGCCGGTAAAGCAATAAGATATTAAAATGATTTGCTAGTGAGTCATCAGAGAAATTATATGCAATAATTTCTAGATGGGGCAATAGGAGTTCAGAAGTGATGGTGACTTTGAAGAAAGAACCAGGCACACCCATTAAAGGGGGGCCGACCACAACCGGGCTGAAGGCCAGCGAAGACAGAAGTGTGGGGGAGGGTACAGGGAGGGCCTAGCTAGAGAGCAGAGGTAGTAGTGGGAGGGAAACAAGGGGTAGCAAGGGGAGGGGGCAGGAAAGAAGGGGAGGAGCAAGGGAGGAGGAGAGAGGAATTTGAACTGCACAGGAAGTCCTTTTGAATTTGGGTGCTTGGAAAACAGCACAGGGGGCCACAGGGGCTTGGTACGGCTTGGCCTGTGGCCCAGAATATGCAACTACATGTAGAAGCTGTGTACCCGGGTAGAAATGCATGCTGGCATAATGATTAGTAGAAGATGTAATGTAATTTGTTTAAGTTGTAACAATTTTGATGTTCCTGGCTGCGGCCAAAATAAATCCAATTCTATCGAAGATACGGCTTGTAGTGTGGTATTGAAGGGGGCGGGGGTTGATACGTCTGAGTATGTGCCGAATGCCCGAGTTGAGACTTATATATTAAAGCAATGCCACCTCCTCTTGTCTTTTCCCTTATGAGATGGGTGATGTGTAACCCGGAGGACATATGTCATTGAGGATAGGGTTATACTTAGATTGTAACCAAGTTTCTGTTATTAGTGTTATCAATAATAGTGTTATCTATTGATAACCTTAAGAGTGGACTAACACAGCTACCACACTCCTCTACTTAAGATGTTATTAGTGTAAAACCAGATTGTGACTCCTCAATCCAGTCTTTAATAGTTTCAGTTTTATTGATAACCGATCTGGCATTAAGTTAGTGGAATGAGTAGATATGAAACAAAGGCATCTTTCAACGGAGTGATTGTGTTTAAATGACGACTACATTTAAATGACGCTAATCTTGGTTTTTTAGAATGATTGGATAGTAGGGGGAAATTTGATCCAGTGCTAGCTGGATGACCAGTTTTTGTTATTATTGAGCTAGTCTTCCCTTTGTATAAAATATGTGAACTGTTTTACCTTTTAATCTATAGAAACTCTTCAAAATATATTATGTATTAAAAAAAAATAAACAATTCTATGTTACTATGATGAAAAAACAGGAGGAAAAAGCCTCAGAGTCCTCCTGCCACCTATGAAATTGTTTCTGGTGAACGTATTTATTCAGGGTCCACAATTCCTTATTGGCAGAAAAAACTTACAGTTATTTAAAGTAAGTAAAAACTCCACATAGTTTATACAAATCTATTTGGTGATAATAACTTCACAAAAAGACATATGTAAAAAAAAGAGAATTTAGCTTTCAGTGTGTAACCCCCCAGTTGTATGGGATTGCTGAGAGGATAGAGTCCTGGTAGATGGTCACTGGGGTGAGTATCCTGGAAGTCCCCGGGTGAGAAATAAGCCCAGCCCAAGGGGATGGGTTTTCAAATAAAATGCAGCAAGTTGATGCAGCAAAGAGGATGAATGACATATTGGGAGGAATTAGGAGGTGATAAAAGGATTACGTATTTGCACATGGTCTTTTGGCTGTCTAAAATTCCCCTGCTGGAGACCAGAGTGGGGGAATAAGGGGGAATCCCTGTTTAAGAACTGGTACCCTGGGGGTTGGAGGAAGGAGAGAAGTCACAGTCCAAACGGACAGAGACTGAAAATGAACTCTGGAGAGTGGATCAAGAAGAACATTTCCAGGAACTGGAGATGGGAACTAGAGAGAGTTCCATCTCATAAGGGAGCCGGGACATCAGAGTCTGAAACCCATGCGCAGAAAGTGCAAAGCCCAGATGGTGTTGATTGCCGATTGGAAGAGATGGACAAGGACAGACGCTATATAAAGTGTATATATTTCTGATTTGCACTCCTGCAAATACTCAGCCAAAATCAAGTCGAGTTTAAATTGAACTGTTATCTATTTCACTAGTTTGACCAGTCTGAGCTGCTGGTTGAAGAAGTTAACAAAGTTCCAGTTATTTTTCATGTAAATAACTTGTGGAGTGGTTTAATATTGGAAAGTGGGATGGGAGTCAATGACCCTCTGGGGTCATACTAATTAACTGCCAGTTTGCATCCCACAGGAGATTTGGAGCAGAGATTGAGTTCCTGGGAGGAGAAGAAAGTCTCTGAACCCATTAACCACTTCTTTTTTGCAGGTGGCGGTACTGTACGTGAACTGTGAAGTGACAGGGTCTGAAGGAGTCTGCCTGTCAATGAGGCTCCCCACCCACTCAGACCCCCAGACCTGAGGAAGCGCCAGAAAGGGGGGCATTTCAAGTGTATAGTAGAGAGTTGCACGGGGACAGAAATCCTACCCATCCCCGCCCGTCCCTGCTGGAATCTTACCCGTCCCCACCCATCCCCGCTGGAATCTTACCCGTCCCCACCCATCCCCGCAAAATTTTAAACCATCCCAACCCGTCCCCACCCATCCCCGCAAGAATTTAACCCATCCCCACCCATCCCCGTAAGAATTTAATAGTACATAAAAGAAAGTTCCAGTCAGCTCCCTTTCTGGATTTGAGCCACAGCACTGTAGGCAAGGACGGACCGGAAGTTGGAACTTGGAACACTCTGGTGTGCACATGTAAGATTTGTCTCTGATTCACTGGGATTGTGTGCTGAGAGGCCGCCACATGCACACGCCAGTAGGTCAGGTAACATCTGATTCTCGTGCCTGTGTCAGAGCTGAGGTCTGTGCACCAGCCTGGGAGCAAAGAGGATTAATAGTAACATAGTAAGTGACAGCAAATAGACCTGAACGGTCCATCCACTCTGCCCAATAGTCACACTCATGATCAATTCATCATTAAATCAACGAGTGTGATATTATATACTGATTATGGTCTTTCTTTCATGTTTCTAGAATAAAGACCACAGGAGTCTATCTGGCCCCATCCTTATGTTCCAACTGCTGGAGTTGCCATCGAAGCCCACTCCAGCCTATTCATGTTCTCATTTGTGGGACACAGACCGTAAAAGTCTGTCCAGCACTGTCCTCATGTTCCAGCCACTGAAGTTGCTGTCTAAGCCCTTTCCAGCCCATCCTACACCAGATTGCCATGTATGAGACACAGAACATACAAGTCTGCCAGGTATCAGCTCTAGTTCATCACAGCCAGAGTCGCCATCTAAGCGTCACTTGACACATCCACACACATGCAGCCATTTAAGGTTAGCTTTTATATAACTTCCATTTTCTAATTAGAGATCCTCTGTGTTCATCCCATGCCTTTTTGAATTCCGTCATCATTTGTGACTCTACCACCTCCTTAATGGAAGACTTTCCACATTTATGCTGTTAAATCAAGGAAGAAGAGGAGGAGACAGCACTCAAATAAATTGGTATTCGGTGGATGAGAGGCTGGTGCAGGTGCAGCTTACACTTCCACGGGAAGCCCACAGAACTGGTTCCATCCCCACGGGAACCCCGCAGGAACTGCCTCCGTCCCCGCGGGAACCCCGCAGAACTGCTTCCATCCCCGCGGGAACCCCGCAGGAACTGCCTCCGTCCCCGCGGGAATCCCGCGGGTTCCGCGGGATTCCCACGGGGATGGAAGCCGTGCAGCTCTCTAGTGTATAGGCTTCCAATGCACCAGCTGTAGCCAGAATTTCACCTTCACAGCTTTCTCAAGGTGCTTATAAGCAGAGGCGTAGCCAGGTTTTGACATCAGGGGGAGCAGACGTTTATAAAATAGGTGCCGGTTGGTGTCAGCTAGACAGCAGTGCCTGTGTTGTTCTCAGGTGTAGTGGCTGTGGCGGGTAATGATTAATACAGGCTGTCTCTGTGGTGTCCTGCCTACAAGGAAACGGGAAGTTACATCAGGAGATAGGACGCAGAAGAAATCCCTGGACTGGCCAGAGCAGGCAACCTGTCTTCGTAACTACAAGTAAAAATATTAAAACTGTGACCATCACCTCAGGAACAGCACATACACTCCTTCCAGTGCTGGACACTTTGTTTAAATCAGATGGACTCTACAGGATGTGGAGACCACTAGACTTGAGCATTTTTGTTTTGTGTGACAAGGGCCACCAAAGGCACCCCTTGCCCCACAGCCTACTTTGAAATAGGGCCAGACACTTTGTGAAATAACACAAAACTCTACAAAATGACATCCAAAACCTATACTGAAAACTTACAACACTATAATAGCCCTAAACCACCTATGAAAACACGGTGCTACAAATATTACACTGGGCCCTAGAGCAGTGTTTCCCTAGGTGGTCCCGGATTAACCCCTTGCCATTCAGGTTTTCAGGCTATCCATAATGAATCTGCATGTAATGGAGGCTGTATATGCAAATCAATTTCAAGCATATTTATTGTGGATAGCCTGAAAAACTGACTGGCAAGGGTGTACTCCAGGTCCAACTTACGAAACACTGCCCTAGAACACAAAACTTACCACACCACAACTCTAACCCACCAATGTAAAGACAGTGCTATATATATTATACTGGACTCTAAAGCACCAATATACCTACTGTTGGAAAACTGGAATAAGCTGCACTGTTACACATTCCTACATAGACACTACATGCTAGCAGAATCCTTCATTTCAGTCACACATGCAGAACATGGACAGACCCTCATCTCATCTAATACAGAATAGGGAGCCACAAAAAAAAATACAAAAGTTGAACTAGAGACCTCCTCCACTCTGCCCAAGAAAGCCAGACTTAGTGCAATACTGGTAAAAGATAAACAGAATGAATTTTCTCCTGTACTTTGCAAAATAAAAATAGAAAAAGAAAAAATGTACATTTTACAAAGCAGGTACATCTCAGTCCATACAAAGTATTGCATAAAAATATATTTTTTTCTTTTCTACCTTTGCTGTCTGGGAATTTAATTTTCTAATTGGGCTGGTCCCAGTCTTTTCTTTTCCATGTTCCATGAGTCAGCCTTCCAAATTATTTTCCAATTTGTCCTTTCCACTTCTCTCTCCTCTTGTCTTCTTCATTTCTTTCTCTACATCTGTCTGGCACTGATCTTTCATTTTATGTCCCCACTATCAAATAGCTGTGTACCTCTGTATTTTTCTTCCTGAACAGCTGACTTCGAACATTTGAGTAGCCATACTGGGTCAGACCAATGCTCAATCTAGCCCAGTATTCTGTTTTCAACAGTGGCCAAGCCAGGTCACAAGTACCTAACAGAAACCCAAATTATGGCAGCATTCCATGCTACAAATCCCAGGGCAAGCAGTTGCTTCCCATGTCTGTCTCAATAGCAGACAATAGACGTTTCCTGCAGGAACTTCTCCAAAACATTTTTTAAAACCTAGTTACGCTAACTACTGTTACCACATCCTCCGGCAAAGAGTTCCAGAGCTGGTGTTAAAAAGATGGAATATACTGAATTTAAATGGAAGTAAAATTAAATTAAACTCTCCTTTCATTGGGGCATATGGAATCACATAAGTACATAAGTATATAAGTATTGCCATACTGGGAAAGACCAAAGGTCCATCAAGCGCAGCATCCTGATTCCAACAGTGGCCAATTCAGGTCACAAATACCTGACAAGATCCCAAAAAAGTACAAAACATTTTATACTGCTTATCCCAGAAATAGTGGATTTTACCAATATCCATTTAATAATGGTCTATGGACTTTTCCTTTAGGAAGCAGTCCAAACCATTTTAAACTCCGCTAAGCTAAAGGCCTTTACCACATTCTCTGGCAATGGATTCCAGACTTTAATTACACGTTGAGTGAAGAAAAATTGAATCCGATCTGTTTTAATTTTACTACATTGTAGCTTCATCGTATGCCCCCTAGTCCTAGTATTTTTGGAAAGCGTGAACAGACGCTTCACATTTCCACAACTCCAGTCATTATTTTATAGACCTCTATCATATCTCCCCTCTGCTGCCTTTTCTCCAAGCTGAAGAGCCCTAGCTGCTTTAGCCTTTCATGAACGCCCATCCAAAAAACCCCACCCATTTTGGCCGTCATTCCCCCTGCAATAACAAAAACATCTTTTTTGGCAGTGCTTCACTCAGCTGAGACCTGGAAGTCCCTGAGCCAATCACAATGCATTTAGCCGAGCTAAACGCGCTGTGATTGGCTGAGATAGACCTGGAGGCGGGAGCTGTGCCTTCTTCTTGGATCCCGATCACACACGGAGGGAGGGAGGGAGCCTGTAAAAGGGGAACTGCTGAGCCCTCTCTTGCTGTGGCTGTGCAGCTTTTCAGTCGGATTCTCGAGAAACGTGATTTTTCCTTCTGCTCTGCCTCCTCTCACTGCTCCGTTTTACGCTTGTCTTTCTCTTTTAAAGCATTTTTATTTGTCTGGCTTGTGCGCATACTTAACGAGAGGTACAGACCTCTCGTTAGATTTTCCAGCGTTAAGGCAATTGGAAAAGGTTAGTGCATCTCATTACAATAGGGTTTCTACACAATTTGCTCATCAGCATTCCATTTTCCTTAGCTGCTACTGTCCTCCGAAAAAAGTCTTTAGTGCATGCCAGGGTTTAATACTTGCTTGTTAATGGCTCGTTAATGGCTCATTAAGTTTAATGCATCTGGACCTCAGCAACCTATGCAAGTATTCTACTCCCCCACACCTTAATGTAAACCCCCTGGTGGCAGAGCAAGGTATTAAAATGATGGTACCAAATATGTCACAGTGTTTCCCCAAAATGACTCAACACCAACCAGGGAGTTAATAATAAAAAGAAAACATTTTTTATTAGTTGAATTATATTTAAATGTTAATGAAATTTTACCAACTTGCAAATTTAACATTTGCCACACAAATCAGTTTAGAAACATTGGGAGCATTTTCAGATAACTATAAATATTAGGCACATAAATCATTTAAGCACATTCAATTTTACAAAACACTAGATTCTTTAAACTTTCTTTTCTCCTGTCTTTCAGATTTCCGGAGACCTTCAAGGATCTCAACATGTAAGTTTTCCTCTACTCTTTTTTTTTTCTTCTTTTAGTTATCTCTCACTTACTGTTGAGGTTTCCTTTACTATTTTCTCTTATGTGCACTTTTTAAAATAGTTTCAGTCACTTAGCTGCTCGCTCTGTTTTCTCTCTCTCTCGTGAACGGTGGGCGCCTTTTCTTTCAGGTGATGATCTCCAGCATAAACTTTCTTCCAGTCTTTTCCTAGTAACATCTTCTCATCAATACAGCTCCATCCCAACTGCCAGCCTGAGCTATTTGTCACTCTCCTGAGAGTTCCAACAGCATAGGGAACACTCAGCGCATGCACACAGACTACTCAGTTTAACTGCACTGCTCACTGTCTCCACACCAGATCCAGAAGGAGCCAGGTAATCTTTTAAAATTTAACCCATAGGGTTACATTAATTAACATTTAATTGAGGTCCCTGGATGAGCTCTCTCTCCAGCAGCCAAGGAACAGAAAATAACTGCCTTTTAGAACAAGAGTTTTTGGCTGTTTAGTTTCTACCTCTAGAAAAGGTTTCAGTTTAAAACTTTTGGGGAAAATACCTATTTCTAGAGAAAATTTCAGTTTAAAACTATGGGGAAAGGGTTTGTATACATGGCAACTAGTTAATGGTGCTTGCTTTTCTCTCTCTCTCTCTTTTTTTTATTCCTCCCTTAATACTAAACTAGGTCCTGCTTGCTTTTCCCTCTCTCTCTTCTTCACTTCTTCACGTCATCTGTTTTGTAGAAGTTTACATTGTAGATACACAAATGGATTATTCTGCTTTGAGGCATGTTTCAGGGACAACTGGTTTTATGAGTCAAAATAAAAATAAATATTTTGTTTCATGCAGAATTCTTCTGTTTAAACATAACTAAACAGGCTATAAGCCACTAATGCAGTCCATTGGTTTTATTTTTGTTCCTGTGATGACATATACTGTGCCAAAAATAAAAACTCTTCTCTCTGGCCCAGATGCACTAAACCTTAACGACTCTTTTAACGACCCTTTACTGACCCTTAACGAAGAAATTTTCAACCGTAGCATGCATCAAAGGCCATTTTCCGACGACGCTAGCACCTAACGAAAACGGAATGCAAACGAGAAGCTACCATTGAAATGTGGACAATTCGGAATGCACTAACCATACTGACGATTGCAACGAATCATCTACAGTCAGAAATTTAACGTGAGCTCAGACCTGTCATTAAGGCCTGAGCTGTCATCTCCTCGCTGCCCCCTGCACCATAAAAATCCCCTGGCATGTTTAAAAAGAAAAGTGAGATTACAGTAGAGATTGAACACAAACACATGGCTTCCCACTTCCCTCTGCCTAAAATAAAAAATGAAACAAACATCAAAAAAGGATTGGGAGGGGGCAAAGGCACTCATCAGGCCTTCCCCCCCCCCCCCCCCGCCCGAGGTCACTGCTGCTCCCCGCTTCTCCCTGTATGAAAATAAAAATCAAACTTTTGCAGCGCCCGGACCCCCTCCCTTCCTGTCTCTCTCTTCTCCTTCTCCCACCACTGCTCCACCTCCTGCCATCCTCCGCCTCCGTGCCACGCCCCCTGAGTTCATCGCTGATGCTCCCCCCTCCACCGGACCCCCCCTCTGCCTTAATGGCCAGTGCAGCGCCTCTCACCTGTGTGTGAAGGCTCTACATGGGATGGAACAGCTGATCGGCGATCGCTTCTGCCTTCACCGACGTCTCTCTCCTTCTTCCTGTGCCCGCCCTCCTCTGACGTAAGTTACCTACGTAGGTAACTAAACATAAACATGTCTGAAACATTTGACAAAGTTGAGATTAGCATATATACCAACTGGGATTTAAAAGTCTGTCCTTTAGTGATGCCGCATGTTCAGAAATCATAGCCATAAGTATAGACAGTTATTCAAATATCACATGCACACACCAGAACAGGCATCCATACACACACTGCAAAACAATGTCTACAGAGTACATCCCAAACTTTTTATTTTCATATTTCCATCTTCCAAAATTCTAGACAGCAGATTTACAGATCAGCAGGACCCAAAGCAGTTCAAAATATGTAAATTCAGAAACAATAGTTTATACCTAATTGTTCAACCACCCTTAGGATTCATTCATCTTTGGATTTAAAAAACAGAATCATGTGCATATAAGGACTAAACAAACAAATTTAAACAAACGTTTAAAGCAAATGCCCTTAATATGTAATACTTAGTAGCAATAATGAAACAATGATGGAATATTCAGTAGTAAGCAGCCTGAGCCAACAGATTTATGTTCCACTAAACATAATTAACTTCCTATGAACTTGATGGCTAATAGTGTGCTGATCTGGACAATGTTAGCACATTTAGACAGACTGGACAGAACTTCTGCAGGAAGGACACCTTCCCCTCATTATTCAATACCTCTCTCTGAAATAGTAGTAGTATTAAAAAAGGCAAATGTATTTTTATAATATACCACTGCAATCCACAAAACAAAAGGAGAAAGTTCCCACATGCCATAATCTTTGGATGTAGGCACAGGAAAAAAAAAAGATATTAAATTCTCCCAGGTTTCAACCTAATTAATGTTTAAAAAGTTTATACTTTTAAATAGGAAGTCTGATTGTTAAGTACCTGAATGCATCTCTACATGAATACAGGGAGTCCCTATAACCAGCCCCTCCAAATGACATGATTTAGAAAAAAGAAGAAGCATTCTAACCCATGAAACCAATACTTCCTCTGCATATACATCCCTATGCTGAACAAGCCGGCATGCTTAAAAATATAAATAAGAAAAGAAGATCAAATAAAAATGCTGCCAATGATTATACTCACAACGTGAATAGAGCAGCTCCTCCTAGATTTGCTTGCTTTGAGTGTAACGGCTGTGCGGAGCGGAGGAAAGGGAGAGAGACCATAGAAGCAAAAGATAAAAGACGGATACAGCAGTGGCTTGCTTTTCAATGTTTTCAGTTCGACCTCCTAGTTCACATCATTGCCTTGCCTCCCCAACTTGGCTGCAACAAAAATGAAGCCGCATGTAAGGCCATAGTCCTATGCGCACTACTGGTGCTTCTACTGGTTTCCTTCCTCTGTTCCCTCCTCCAAAACAGGAAGTTACATCTTGGGGGGGAGGGTCCGAGGAGAGAAATTGGCAGAGAGGCGGCACAGTAGCGTGCATAGGGCTATCAGCGAACAGCTTCATTTTGTTGCAGCCAACTTAAGTTCCAAGTCAGTCGGGGAGTCAGCGGATTGAGTGACCCAGTCAGTGAGGGGCAGAGAAGGGATCCTTGCGGTTCCTCCAGGCTGCCACAGACTCAAAAGGTAGCGGCTGGGAGGAAAAGTTAATACAGCACAAGGTGGCAGGAGCCTTTGGTGCATAGGTGCAATTTTTTTTGAAAGATTGTTTAGGGGAGCGACCGCTCCCCCTGCACCCCCCTAGCTACGCCACTGCTTGTAAGTATCGGTTTCAAATCAGCTTAAGTAAAAGGGCCCCTTTGTTTCATGTTTGCATGTTGTGGAGAATGTAATAATTCACATTTTCTTAAGTGATTTTTATGTGTGTAGGTAAGTGGCACTTCTTTGTCTTTAAGGGGTCCTTTTACTAAGGTGTGCTAACAGCTTTAGCTCACACTAACAAACAGCAAGAACTAAATGATAAGATGCCCATAGGAATATAATGAACATCTTATCATTTAGCACATGCTAATCATTAGTATGCACTAAATCTGTTAGCATGCCTTAAGGACCCCTAAATGATCAAATTTCAGTTCCACAAAGCAACCAATAGTAATGCATAGTGAGATTTTGCTAAAAAATATATTAATTCCGGTTCCTATACAGCACTTTCTATACAAAAAGATGTGACCAAAATGTGCAAGATCAGGAAATCAGCTCTGCATCATTCCACCTAGGTTATTGCTGAATAAAAATATTCAGGAATTCATTCAGTAATACTTGGCTTTCTGAACAGTAAATTAAAATACCTTCCACAGAATACAGTAAATCAGGCAGCAGCAGCAGCTGTAGAGGGAGGTTTTGTATACAGAGAGGGAGGTTTTTGTATGAGTCTGTATCACTGTGTGAGAGGCCAGTTGCTACACTGCTGACAGTAATAATCTGCAGCATCTTCAGCTTGAACTCCATTGATTGTGAACGTGAAATCAGTCCCAGATCCACTGCCACTGAATCGTTGTGGAACCCCCGAGGGACGGGTGGAAACATAATAGATAAGAAGTTTTGGAGCCTGTCCAGGTTTCTGCTGGTACCAGTTTAAGCAGGTTCCTACACTGGCACTGGCTTTGCAGTTGAAGGTGACACTTTGCCCTAAAGACACTGGCACAGATTCTGGAGACTGAGTCAAGGTTTGCCCATTGGAATCTGAAGATAAGATGAAAATTAAAACTAACAGTGAGAGAAGAGAATTATGCAAAATAATATGCTTTAAATTGCTTAACCTGATTTGAAAAAAGGTTTAGATTCTTACAAATTAAATCATAGTAACACTGGCTAAATGTTGTGTTTATTACATCTCCTACTAAAATTTCTTACCATGAATCCATAAAAGTAACAACCAGACAAATGGAGTCTGTGGAATCATCTTCATTATTCTGGATTAGGAGCTTCTCAGTTATAAACCTTCAAGTGCTGAATGAAACTTTTATAACTGCACAGAGCAGTGAAGAAAGACACCTGCAGGAGGATATGCAAAATGGCTGATCTATGTAAATGTTTTTCCTCAGAGACCTATGTAACAATGTTGCTTATGGTTTGGTCATAATGAATCACACTTGTGTCTTTTCTAATTACTATCAAGAGTATTTTTCATTCTATTAGTGTGATGACATAAAACATGAACTGGTGTGGTGCCAGCGTGTAGCATATTCTATAAAGATACCTATTCTAAAAACTATCTTTTATTTATTTATTAGGATTTGTTTACTGCCTTTTTGAAGGAATTCAATTAAGGTAGTATACAGTAAGAATAGATCAAGCATGAGCAATTGACAATTACAGCAGTAAAAATATTCAAAAACAATACAAAGTATGGCATGGTATACTTTTTACAATGTCAACACAATACGTAATAGAACATTATAATTGATAGCGAAGGGTAAAGCAAAGATGTACCATAGAAGGGTAAGAAAGTAGGAAGAGTTAGAAAGTAAGGTGATTGATTTAAAGAAAGTTGCATGTGAGGTCAGACAAATGGTTACATATTATCTCAGCTAGAGTAGGAGTGGATAAACATGTCCTGCTGCAGTATATGCAGCCTGAGTACTCCTTGGGTGTGTGAGTGAGACTAACGAGTTAGTTACTTCTTCCAGTATTTTGGGGGTGCATAGTATCAGTTGTTTTAAATTTATTTGGTCTAACAACCAGTTTTGTAGTGATATACACTGTCCAAACCCATTTGTGTGCATAACTGTCCAAATCATTTGTGTGATGACCATGAGGTGGCCAAACAGGTAGAAAAGGCAACAGTCAAAGCCAGAAGGATGCTTGAGTGCATAAGGAGGGGGATGACCAGCAGAAAAAAAGAGGTGATAGTGCCCTTGTATAAGTCTCTAGTGAGGACCCATTTAGAGTACTACGTGCAATTCTGGAGACCACACTTACAGAAAGATATAAACAAGATTGCGTCATTCTAGAGGTGGCTACAAAATTGGTAAGTGATCGCCATCGTAAAACATATAGGGATAGGCTTATGAACCTCAACATGTATACGCTGGAAGAGAAGCGGGAGACAGGGGATATGATAGAGATGTTTAGATACATCAGTGGCATCAATGTACAGGAGGTGAGCCTTTTTCAAATGAAGGAAAACCCTGGAATGAGAGGGCATAAGAAGAGGTTTTGAGGAAATACACTTAGGAGGGATCTAAGAAAATGCTCCTTCTCATAAAGGGTGGTGAATGCGTGGAAAGGCCCCCCGGTGAAGGTAGTGGACGGGACAGACATGTGGAATCCCTTAAGAAAAGGAGGAGTTAGTGGTTACTGAGGAAGGGCAGACTGGATGGGCCATTTGACTTTTATCTGCTGTCATGTTTCTATAAGGCCTGCATTAGCCAACCAGAGGCCTATGAACTAAACTCTGACTGCATCATAACCATCCTGTCATGAATTCCTAATACACTGCATGATGAACTTTGCCAAGAACATGTTGTTGTGGTAGGGACACTGAATAGGACTTTCTTCAGTGAGGCCTGAGATTTTCCACACAATATTATTAGGCCTATATCCTTGGTTTGCAACACTGCATGCACACTGGCCTAAACCAGTCTGATGCTATAGTTCCTCCTGATCTGTGTCTTGACCATCAGAACTTCGGCCATTGCACATAGCCTTTGCATGTGGACACTTGTATCTTATTGATTCTAAGGGAATTCATGAGACCAACTCCTCCCAAATCCAATCAGAAAAATGTTTTACACATGATAGGTTATCTGGCATATGGTTGTAACCCTGGTCTACCCCTCATTCAGGGCTGCCGACTAAGCTCCCTGGGTCAGGTACCCAGGACCAGGGCTCACAAAACAAAGTTGTAATTTAATCGAGCTGGGTGCAGGCCAGGGCAGGAGATAGCCGGTAGTCCGAAGGGCACTCTCATCCTGGGGGAATGATAGCATCCATCTTTCCCAATAATGACTAGTAGTCTCAGCAGGCAACTTCAAGCTCTCTTTTATTTAATCAACATCAAACAGTAACAGTTCATAACTCAACCTTCATTTCTTTAGCATAAGAGCTCAAAGTCACATTGAATTAATTTCTATGATATGTCTGCTGCATCCTGGATTAGGGGTTCTCTGGCTGACTAGCAAGTTCTTGTGGCAGTGTGGATTATTCACACCCAAGTCCCTCCCACCTAGGGTGTCCTTTTCCACAAAGCTTTCCTTCCTTTTCTTAATTCCCCTTGATGGGAATTCTGCTCCGTTCCGTCTGCCCTCCTAGCAGAAATTTCCAGTAACCAGCCCCTCAAAGATTGAAATGAGAAAATAAAAATTAAGTTTTGGATGCACTCTGTAGAAGTTGTAATGTTTACTTTTGCAATGTGTGTATGGATGCCTGTTCTGGTGTATGCATGTGGTAATATTTGAATAACTGTCTGTACTTACGGCTATGATTTCTGAACGTGCGGTATCATTAAAGGACAGACTTTTAAATGCCCAGTTGGGTATATATGCTAATCTCAACTTTGTTAAGTGTTTCAGAGATATCCATCTATTTGCTCCCATAATATAAAGTAACAGGATAGATCATAAGGAATGCCAAGCCAAATGCAAAGCGGAGATAAGGAGGGCAAAAAAGGACTTTGAGGAGAAATTAGCGTTGGAAGCAAAAATACATAGTAAAAATTTTTTTAGATACATTAAAAGCAGGAAACCGGCCAAAGAGTCGGTTGGGCCGCTGGACGAAAATGGTGTTAAAGGGGCGATCAAGGAGGACAAAGCCGTAGCGGAGAAATTAAATGAATTCTTTGCTTCAGTCTTCACCGAGGAGGATTTGGGGGGGACACCGGTGCCGGAAAGAATATTTGAAGCGGGGGAGTCGGAGAAACTAAACAAATTCTCTGTAACCTTGGAGGATGTAATGGGTCAGTTCAGCAAGCTGAAGAGTAGTAAATCACCGGGACCTGATGGTATTCATCCCAGAGTATTAATAGAACTAAAAAATGAACTTGCGGAGCTACTGTTAGAAATATGCAATCTGTCCCTAAAATCGAGTGTAGTACCGGAAGACTGGAGGGTAGCCAATGTTACTCCGATTTTTAAGAAGGGTTCCAGAGGAGATCCGGGAAATTATAGACCGGTGAGTCTGACGTCGGTGCCGGGCAAGATGGTGGAGGCTATTATTAAGAATAAAATTGCAGAGCATATACAAAAACATGGACTGATGAGACAAAGTCAGCACGGATTTAGTGAAGGGAAGTCTTGCCTCACCAATCTAATGCATTTTTTTGAGGGGGTAAGCAAACATGTGGACAATGGGGAGCCGGTTGATATTGTATATCTGGATTTTCAGAAGGCGTTTGACAAAGTGCCGCACGAAAGACTCCTGAAGAAATTGCAGAGTCATGGAATCGGAGGTAGGGTATTATTATGGATTAAGAACTGGTTGAAAGATAGGAAGCAGAGAGTAGGATTGCGTGGCCAGTATTCTCAGTGGAGGAGGGTAGTTAGTGGGGTCCCGCAGGGGTCTGTGCTGGGTCCGTTGCTTTTTAATGTATTTATAAATGACCTAGAGATGGGAATAACTAGTGAGGTAATTAAATTCGCCGATGACACAAAATTATTCAGGGTCGTCAAGTCGCAGGAGGAATGTGAACGATTACAGGAGGACCTTGCGAGACTGGGAGAATGGGCGTGCAAGTGGCAGATGAAGTTCAATGTTGACAAGTGCAAAGTGATGCATGTGGGTAAGAGGAACCCGAATTATAGCTACGTCTTGCAAGGTTCCGCGTTAGGAGTTACGGATCAAGAAAGGGATCTGGGTGTCGTCGTCGATGATACGCTGAAACCTTCTGCTCAGTGTGCTGCTGCGGCTAGGAAAGCAAATAGAATGTTGGGTGTTATTAGGAAGGGTATGGAGTCCAGGTGTGCGGATGTTATAATGCCGTTGTATCGCTCCATGGTGCGACCGCACCTGGAGTATTGTGTTCAGTACTGGTCTCCGTATCTCAAAAAAGATATAGTAGAATTGGAAAAGGTACAGCGAAGGGCGACGAAAATGATAGTGGGGATGGGACGACTTTCCTATGAAGAGAGGCTGAGAAGGCTAGGGCTTTTCAGCTTGGAGAAGAGACGGCTGAGGGGAGATATGATAGAAGTGTATAAAATAATGAGTGGAATGGATCGGGTGGATGTGAAGCGACTGTTCACGCTATCCAAAAATACTAGGACTAGAGGGCATGAGTTGAAGCTACAGTGTGGTAAATTTAAAACGAATCGGAGAAAATTTTTCTTCACCCAACGTGTAATTAGACTCTGGAATTCGTTGCCGGAGAACGTGGTACGGGCGGTTAGCTTGACGGAGTTTAAAAAGGGGTTAGATAGATTCCTAAAGGACAAGTCCATAGACCGCTATTAAATGGACTTGGAAAAATTCCGCATTTTTAGGTATAACTTGTCTGGAATGTTTTTACGTTTGGGGAGCGTGCCAGGTGCCCTTGACCTGGATTGGCCACTGTCGGTGACAGGATGCTGGGCTAGATGGACCTTTGGTCTTTCCCAGTATGGCACTACTTATGTACTTATGTACTTATGTCTCACTGTATTTTCAAATTAAAGTCACATTGAACCCAACTTTGCTCAGGATAATGTGTGATAAACATATTTTTAAAAAGTCCTTTATCCTCCATCTTTTAGGACACTGCTTATCCAGCTGAATGATGATGGTACAAGGAACGCAAGTTTAGTCCAGTGAAGACTAACTCACAATAACCTGTTCCTTTGCTGGGCACTAGTATTACCTTATTGAAAATGCGTCCATACCATGCCTCTGTGGTTATGTTCCACTAATAAGTTAAATGATTAACTGACTTTCTTGAAAGGATTATATAAACTTTGGATGCAGGACTAGGGACACAAACATACACTGATGGCATGCAAAACTGAGCCTGGTCTCAGTTGTGCGTGCCATGATAACATCAAGACTGGATTATTGTAATGTACTGATCTGATTACAAAGGGTTTGCTGCAGTAATAGAAGGTTATAAGCGACACGACCACACCACACCATTTTTACATAAACTTCACTGGCTACCAGTACAATACAGAGCCAAATTTAAAACTCTCTAACCTTCAAGGCCCTTAAAGGAAATGTCCCAGAGTACTTGAAGAACAGGATCTTCCTCTTCACACCTTCAAGGTCAATATGGTTCTCCCAAGGACTTTCCCTAACCACACCCTCTCCAAAGGACATCACATGATGTGATACCCACCAGCCAGCCTTCTCTGGAGTAGCCCTCATTCTCTGGAATGCACTCCCTGAAAGGCTTTGCTTAGCACAAGACTGTCTGTTCTTCAGGAAGTAGGTGAAAGCTTGGCTCTTCAACTAGGCCTTTAAGGGAAGAAGTAAATGACACCAGCTGCACGTATTATAGCAGTACATGTTTATCCACTTCTACCCTAGCCAAGATAATGTTCAAGCACCTTTCTGACCTCATTTGCAACTCTCTTTAACTTGTCCATTATTTTTTTACTCCTGTTACCCTGTCCTATCTATCTATCTATCTGTTCCATCTTTGCTTATACCCTATGCTGTGTATTAAAATGCTTTATTGTGTATTGTGTTGGCATTGCAATGTAGCATATTATATCATACTTTGTATTGTGGTTTGGATATTTTTACTGCTGTAATTGTCTATTACTTATGTTTGACTTATTCTCGCTGTACACCGCCTTGAGTGAATTCCTTCAAAAAGACAGTAAATAAATCCTAATAAATAAATAAATAAATATCACAATTCCTCATGTACAGCCACAAAACAACCTTTTAGGGTGGATAGTGTTCACAATGAGCTCCTTTTATTATCGATCAGATAGATGAGAGTTTTCAGTTTTGGCACAGTATAAGTCATCGCAAGAACAAAATATAAGAAAACCAATGAACTGTATTATGGACTTACTAGTAAAAAAAGCCCGTTTCTCATTGAAATGAAACGGGCGCTAGCAAGGTAATGACCTTCTGCCATTAATGTTCTCCCCCCTCCTTTCCCCCTCCTCCCTCGTCTCAGGCCCCCCCTATCATCTCAGGACCCCCTCCCCCCTGTCGTCGCAACACCCCCTCCCCCCTCTCTCTCTTGTCTCAGGACCCCCCTAGTCTCAGGACCTCCCCTCCTCTGATGTCCGCGCACCCTTTCTCCCATTTCCGAACTCACCTCAACCTTCATTACCCAACCTGCAGGGGCTTGAAGTACAAGACGATACACGCGTCAACCTTTTCCTACAAGAGCACGAAATCTTGGAATACATTACCACGCAACCTAAGAATGATCAACGAACAAGCCTCCTTCCGTAAACTACTGAAGACACACCTGTTCGAACAAACTTATGGAAAGAGCCAAAACACATAGAGACCACTCATTGTCCACAATGCAATACACATCCGCATCTGTTCCATCATCCCTTTATCCAGTCATCCATACATTCGTCCACGGAACTATGTACACTATATGTCTAGGCGCCTAATAACGCCTAATAATGCCCTTTTTTCCCATTGTTTCCTTCTAATGTTTCTATGTTTTGTCCCATTGTTATACTACCAACGATATTCGAATGCCTCGCACAACTCTGTTCAATGTAATCCATAACTTATTTGTAACAAATGTATTTCTATTATTCAAGTCTTATTGTAAGCCACACTGAGCCCGCAAATAGGTGGGAAAATGTGGGATACAAATGCAACAAATAAATAAATAAATAAATAAATATGACGGAGAAGTTGGATACGTAGTAAGTTTTGTACTTGAGACCTTTGCAGTTGGGAAGGTGAAGGTTGAGATATGTTCGAGAAGATTTAGATCCGTTTCTAGTTGGAAGGTCGATCAGGTTGGTCATATAGCTCGGAGATTCTCCGTAGATAATCTTGTGAATCAGTGTGTGGACTTTGACGTTTATTCGTTCTTTGATAGGGAGCCAATGGAGTCTTTCAAGGAGTGGTGTTGCGCTTTCAAATCGTGATTTACCAAAGATGAGTCTGGCTGCTGTGTTTTGGGCGGTCTGGAATTTTTAAATTTTATTTATTGCATTTGTATCCCACATTTTCCCACCTCGTTTCAGGCTCAATGTGGCTTACAATACATCATGGGTAGTGGAAATATAATAGAAAATAGGCATTTAGTGTTACAGAAAATTTTTGGCAACATGATAATGATAGACATGATAGTAGTATGACAAGCAGATAATAAAAGACATTTCTAACTACGTGTGGAGGATTTATGCATATTCACATTGGTTGATCTTTGTGATAAGCCTTGTTAAAGAGAGGGTCTTCAGTAGTTTGCGGAAGTTCATTAGTTCGTAGATCATTTTTAAGTTGCGCGGTAGTGCGTTCCATAACTGTGTGCTTAGGTAGGTGAAGTTTGACGTGTGCATTACTTTGTATTTTAGACCTTTGCAGTTAGGGAAGTGCAGATCATGGAACGTGCGGGATGATCTTTTGGCATTCCTGGGTGGTAAGTCTATCAGGTCTTACATGTAGGCTGGTGCATCTCCATGAATGATTTTGTGAACTAGGGAGCACATTTTGAACGTGATGCGTTCTTTGAGTGGGAGCCAGTGTAGATTTTCTTGTAGGGGCTTAGCACTTTCATATTTTGTTTTGCCGAATATGAGTCTAGCTGCAGTGTTCTGGGCTTTCTGAAGTTTCTTGATTATTTGCTCTTTACAGCCGGCGTAAAGTGCACTGCAGTAATCTAGATGACTGAGCACCATTGATTGTACCAGGTTACGGAAGACATTCCTTGGGAAGAAAGGTCTTACTCTTTTTAATTTCCACATTGAGTGGAACATCTTGGTTGTGTTTTTCGCATGGCTTTCGAGTGTTAGGTGTCGATTAATGGTAACTCCGAGCATTTTTAGGGTGTCCGAAATAGGAAGGTTCAGATTTGGTGTGTTAATGGCTGTGAATTTGTTCATGTTATGTTGAGATGTGAGTACTAGGCATTGTTTTTTTTCTGCATTAAGTTTCAGTCGGAAAGCATCTGCCCATGAATGCATGGTATGGAGACTTTGGTTGATGTCGTTGGAAATTTCCTTTCGATCTTGTTTAAATGGGATGTAAATCGTTACGTCGTCTGCGTATATGTTTGGGTTAAGGTTTTGGTTTGATAGTAGTTTGGCTAAGGGTATCATCATTAAGTTGAATAGGGTCGGCGATAGGGGGGATCCCTGTGGGACTCCGCATTCAGGTATCCATGTGGCTGAAGTAGTCGAGTTAGATGTCATTTGATATGATAGTGTGGTTAGGAATCCCTTGAACCAATTGAGAACGTTGCCTCCAATTCCGAAGTATTCAAGGATATGTAGTAGTATTCCATGATCAACCATGTCGAAAGCGCTTGACATGTCAAATTGTAGAAGTAGTATGTTCTTTCCTGTTGTGATCGTTTGTTTGAATTTAGTCATGAGGGTAACTAATACTGTTTCAGTACTATGGTTAGACCGAAATCCTGACTGGGAGTCATGGAGTATTGAGAATTTGTTTAGATAGTTTGTGAGTTGTTTGGCCACCAACCCTTCCATTAGTTTGGTTATTAATGGAATGGATGCTACTGGCCTGTAGTTGGTTAGCTCACTGGCGTTTTTCTTTGCGTCTTTGGGTATGGGGGTGAGTAGAATGTTTCCTTTCTCCTTCGGGAAGAGTCCATTTTGTAACATGTAGTTCAAGTGTTTCGTTATGTCTGTTATAAATTTTCAGGATTTGGGCCCTTCAGCCAAAGAAGATGCTGTTGCAGTAGCATGGGTAAGTACGGTGGATAGTACCAGGTTCTGGAAAGTTTTTAGGGGAAGATATGGTTTTGCTCGTTTCAGCACCCACATAATGTTGAACATCTTCTTCGTTATGGCTTTTGCATGAGTTTCCAGAGTTAGGTGGTTGTCTAGTGTTACTCCTAGGATTTTTAATTTGTCGGCTATTGGGATTGTGATGTCAGGGGTGATCAGGGTAGTTGGGAGGAGTGTAGAGTGTTGGGATGAGAGGATTAGGTATTGTGTTTTCTCTTTATTCATTTTCATCTTAAAGGCGTTAGCCCAGGAGGCTAAGATGTTCATGCCAGTGATTATTTTATCGGAGATTTCTGCTAGGTCGGATTGGAAGGGGATGAATATAGTAACGTCATCTGCGTATATGAAGGGGTTCAGGCCGTATTTGGATAGGGACTGGCTAGGGGAATAATTTGCAATTGTTTTGGTTGTATTAAACTGTGGCAAGCTCTGCCTACTGGCTTCAGCTCATATAATGGACTAGATAGGTTCACTTTGACTAGTGTTTTCTTCAACCTCCTTGGTCCCAAAATCCAATACATGGATGAATCTGCTCAATTTTACTAGCAGCTTTCTTTTCCCCTATATTCCAAGCTTCCGCTTCTTATAAAATATTCTTCTTGCTCTACTGTGTAGGAAGTTGAATTAAAGAGTTTTGCCTTCCAGTCTTATGCAAGATTGCACCAGAAGCACAGCTCCTTTTAAAATCTTAAATAATTAGGGTCTCATTTTCAACAGATATTCCCCATATCGACCTTTGTCATAGTCTCAACCCCCTTCTGTCTACCTCATGCTGCCCTACACTGGTCCCAGGATCTTCTTGCTAATGTGACCTGCCGCTGAGGAAACAGGAAGTTACATCAGAGAAAGCAGGCCATAGTAGCGAGAAGATTCCAGGGCTAACAGCAGGCCAGTGCATGTGAATTGTTGCCACCACAGGCAACTTCTAGAAAGCAAATGAATGTAGATAATGGGGAAGGGATGGAAAGAAAGATGCTGGCTTGAAGGGAAATGGGATGGACTCAGAAGAAGGAGGTGGAAGCTGTCAAGTAGGCACGCCAGTGGCATGATGTTGCTCACTGAAAAATGCCGCCTGAGGCCTCCACCTCAGTTGGCCTAATTATAGAGCAGTCTAATAGCCCCCCTCTATCCCTTTTTTCTCCCCCACCCAACCTGACCTGTCCTACCCAGATCTTAACCCCATTTCCCAACTTTAAACACAAAAATACCTGGTAGCCTATGGCATATCCCCATACCATAATCTAATCCCCTGGCCCCCAACATTAAATTCAAAACTCATTGGTGGTCTATGGACTTTTCCTTTGTGAAGCTGTCCAGACCTTTCTTAAACCCCCCGCTAAGCTAACTGGCTTTACCACATTCTCTGGTAACGAATTCCAGAGTTTAATTACATGTTGAGTGAAGAAACTTTTTCTCCGATTCATATTAAATTTACTACTTTGTAGCTTCAACCCCTCCCCCTAGTCCTAGTATTTTTGGACCGAGTAAACAAACGATTCATGTCTACCTGTTCCACTCCAAGATGTTACTGCTTGTCTCAATGCTTGAATGAATTTATAAAGTGTAATATATCATATATGCAGTTACATAACTATTTTGATATTCTTTTCTATCTGAAAGGTTTTGAGTCAGCAGATTCCAGTCCTCCTGTCACTAGATCAAGAGAGCAAGGGAACAATCTACAAAGCAAACTGCTGTAAAACTATATCAGATTATCTTACTCTGAATATTATAATCCAGTTATGACATTAGCAGACATAGGTGTTATATCCAGCTGCAATAATCACTACATCAACCAGAAGTGGAAGAAGGTTTTTGTACAGGACTGTATCACTGTGTGAAAGGGAAACTAGTACTCTGTTGACAGTAATATACTGCAGTATCATCACTCTGAACTCTGCTGATTGTAAGAGTGAAATCAGTCCCAGACCCACTGCCGCTGAACCTCTCTGGGATCCCAGAGGCACGGGTAGAGACAAGGTGGACCAGAGGCTTAAGGGATCCTCCTGGTTTCTGCTGGTACCAGCTCAAGTAGGTGTTACCATTAGAATGGAGAAGGGTGGAACTGGATCTGCACTTAATGGTGGCTGTTTCTCCTGCAGACACTGATAAGGATTCTGGAGACTGAGTCATCACAATCTCTCCACTGGAATCTGGATAAAGAAAAGATAAATATGTACATGTATATATCATTTTACAGTGGGATATAAAAGTAATCAAAGAACAACCATATCTCAAGCAACTAATTCTTACCTCAATTGGTTATTACTCTATTTACCATTAATTTTTAATGCATTTTTATTTGTTATGTATTGTATACTGTTTATTGTAAACCACATTGAATTCAGACTAGTTTGGGATAATGTGGGATATAAATGTCACAAAGAAACAAATAAATAAATACACTCAGAAATTTAATTGTTCAAAAATCTGTTGGCATACTTCCAAAATTATTTCTTTTTTCCATTTTTAATCCAACTTGAGAGCTTAATTCTTACCCTTTATCCAGAGGAGCATGATCCAGATGAGCTGAATTTTTGATATCTTCATCCTTCCTGACTGGCAGTTGCTGATTAATAAACTGTAAAGAGTAAAAGGAAACATTTATAACTCTCTGAACATTAGTGAAATGTCTCCTGAGTGTGAATATGCAAAACAGACTCTTCTATATCAGTGCACGTCACCTGCATTTATAATAGACATACATATGACTGCATTTAGAATAGTCTTAGAAAAGGAAATTACCTTTATTACATATATATTCTTCAATGAAAGTATGTAGTTATGTTTGGCTGATGTGGTAACAGTTAAGGTGCTTCAGTTAAGCAAAAGTGAATTATTGAAAATGTTTTGAATGTTTTTTAAAGTCCTGGCTCTGTCACAGATCTTTCAAGCAGTGTTAGACAAATGTTAATGTTCTGATTTTCGTTCTCTCTTCTTCAGAAATTGGCATGAATGTTATTCATTCATATGATTGTATAATGAGCTGGCCTTATAGCTGAAGGAAAGATCATAAGTGAGTTTCATCTTTTTTTTTAAGAGGAAAAAAGGCTTATGAGATTATGGAGCTTATTTTTGAATCATATTCACATCTGAAAATGCTCTAATGGACATCCATATGCTTGAAAAGTCCAAATCCTGATCTTGCAAAGGCAAAAGGGACATCCAACATTGGAGCATGTTATGGAAAAGACTAAGGATGACCTAAAATCAGGAAGCAAATTGATTTGCAATAATAGAAGACAATTCAAAGGATTTATTCTTCTAAATTTAGGCCCTTTTTTCTAAAGGGCGTTAGATTCCAGGCTTAGTGCATCTTTATATTCCAGTGTGCTAAACCCAGATTTAATGCAGCATAAATTAGGTTTTTTTTAAAATTAGTATGCAGTAGCAGTAAAAAGTTAATGTGGGAGGAGAAATTAGAAGGGGAGGCTCTGGACCTTTGGAAAAACCCTTATGCTGTTTCCAGCTGATATTCAGTTAGGACCTGCACAGAGATTTTATGCGGGTCAAGGCTGAATATTGGCTGGGCCCCGTATAAAATCTAGTTATCACACAATTTAAATTAACTCCAGGTACTCAATGCTAGTGCCAAGACATGACCTGGCATTGAATATTTGGGGCTAATTTAGCTGGCAATGGCCAGTGTTTATAAAAAAAAGCTGGCCACTGTGGGCTGAATATTGGCCAGTTTAAATCCAAAGCCTTTCTTCAAGAAAACAGATTCCAGGCTCTGTTTCTACCATTCAGTCACCATTCAGTATAACAGACTGCAGATGCTGGAACACAGCAACAGTTCATATCATCCCCTCCCAGTTTAAGAATGAAGCATCTCTACTGCTATTTCAAATTCCAACAGACTCAATGTTCTTCATATTTTACTTGTATATCTTGCCCACCTTTTGGCTGCATCTCATTTACAACAATACCTTTAAAAACAATATTTTCCTCCTAAACAGTTTGCATACTCTTTGCATCATGGTAGCATTAGTTGCTTGGGACTCATCCACTTGCGGTCTGACTCAAACCAGCTTGTCAATTGAAAAAGCAATGTTGTTTACCTGTAATAGGTGTTTTCCATAGATTGCACACAATCCATCCACAACTCTAATGTTTTCCCCTCCCCCTTATACAGCTCTAGAACTAACTGAGGAAATATGGAGGCCACTGCATGGGGGAAGGACCACATGTGTTCAGAACTTTACTGTAAGTTGTGAACTCTGGTAGAGAAATTCCATTCCAGCTCCATCTCTACCTGTGTGCCTGTCGATCTTGCTGCCTATAGAAAACAACTCTTACAGGTAAGCAACATTGCTTTCCATGTTTCTTTTACTTAAGTCATTGAAAGCAGAATTATTATTTTTTTTTGTAATAGATCTATTGGTTATGCTCTGATTTTGGTCATCACACTCTTTCTAGCAATGGGCAAGTAATGGTCCATACAAATTTGCATCCTCAAAATAAGGACCTATTTGGACTTCCTATCTAGGCAAGCTGTTATAAAAATGCTTCCACATGCAGGGGTGGAGGGGCAGAACCCAAAGTGTGTGGGGGGGGGGGGAGGGGGGCAAAGTTTGACCCAAAGCCACCCTCCCTGCTGCCTCCACTGCCACATCATGGTACCTTGGCTGTCAGGGGTCCCCAACCCCTGCCAGCTGAAGTATTTGTCTTGCGCTGGTCTCGCATTGCTTTCACTGCTCTGCTCTCAATCACGCCATGCACGCTCGTTTTAATGAAACTGAGCATGCACAAAGTTTTAATGAAACTGAGCATGCACAAAGTTTCGGGTACGCTCATTTTAGTGAAACTGAGAAGAGCAGGGTAGACAATGCAGCGAGACCAGTGCGGGACAAACGCCTCTGTTGGTGGGGGTTAGGGACCCCTGCCAGCCAAACCATGGGCCCCAAGCCAATTTGGGGGGCCCAGGCCCCTGTGGCCTCACGTAGCTATGCCACTGTCCACATGTATATACAGCAGTATGTAGTGATTTAAAAATAGAAAAATGAGACACATACAGAGTATGAAAATGTAAAACTATGTGTGCTGTTACATCCCTCAGGCCTAACCCTGCATCCACAAAGGGGTCAATATTCAGCCATCAGCACTGATGCCAATGGTGTAATTGCCAGATATTCAAAGCTATGCCCTGTGCAGGATTCAGTTTTGAGTAGCTGGTAATTTTTATGCCGGCTAACACGTTAAGGGGCATAATCGAAAGGGGTGCCCAAGTTCTCCTGAGGACGTCCTCGCAGTACATCCTGGAGAAGGGGTGGGGAAACACGTATTATCGAAACAAGATGGGCATCCATCTTTCGGTTCGATCATACGGTCAGTGACGCCCAAATCTCAACATTTAGGTTGACCTTAGAGATGGTCATCTTTAGAGATGGTCATCCCCGGTTTTCGGCGATAATGGAAACAAAGGACGCCCATCTCGGAAATGACCAAATCCAAGCCCTTTGGTCATGGGAAGAGCCAGCATTCATAGTGCACTGGTCCCCCTCACATGCCAGGACACCAACCGGGCACCTTAGGGGGCACTGCAGTGGACTTCAGAAATTGCTCCCAGCTACATAGCTCCCTTACCTTGGGTGCTGAGCCCCCAAAACCCATTCCTCACAACTGTATACCACTACCATAGCCCTAAGGGGTGAAGGGGGGCACCTATATGTGGGTACAGTGGGTTTCTGGTGGGTTTTGAAGGGCTCACATTTACCACCACAAGTGTAACAGATAGGGGGGATGGGCCTGGGTCCACCTGCCTGAAGTGCACTGCACCCACTAAAACTGCTCCAGGGACCGGCATACTGCTGTCAGAGAGCTGGGTATGACATTTGAGGCTGGCATAGAGGCTGGTAAAAAATATTTTAAAGTTTTTTTTGAGGGTGGGAGGGGTTAGTGACCACTGGGGGAGTAAGGGGAGGTCATCTCCGGTTCTCTCCGGTGGTCATCTGGTAAGTTTGGGCACCTTTTTGAGGCTTGGGCGCAAGAAAAAATGAACCAAGTAAAGTCGACCAAGTGCTTGTCAAGGACTCCCTTCTTTTTTCCATTATCGGCTGAGGACGCCCATGTGTTATGCATGCCTCAGTCCCACCTTTGCTATGCTTCCGACACGCCCCCGTGAACTTTGGTCATCCCTGCGACGGAAAGTAGTTGAGGACGCCGAAAATTGGCTTTCTAATATGCCAATTTGGGCAACCCTGGGAGAAGGACGCCCATCTCCTGATTTATGTCAAAAGATGGGCGTCCTTCTCTGTCGAAAATAAACCTGCTAGTCACCTAAGTCTATACTCAGCACTTACGTGGTCGTGGGTTATCATAAAAAAATAGGACAGACATTTATGTGGTCCCATTTATGTGCTACCTCTGGCTGCTTAAGTGCTGAACATAGGCTCTGGCTCTGTGGATGCTCGAGCAGCCCCATTATTTAGAGCCTTGGACCGTCGTCAGCATACAGTCATCCAAAACGCGAGAGCTCAGATTGAGCTCTGCCTCTATTAATGTGTTCATGCCAACAATGTGGTTTATTTGTTATATTTCAGTGCTGTAGCTGTATGATATTGAACACAGATTGAGTTAGCACAAGTTCGTTTGGATTCAGCACCTCTGTGTATACGTGTGCCACCACTATCGTGTCCCGTTTATATCATTTAAGACTACTGAGAGAAATGACTCATTGAATGAAAGGATTATCAGATTTGGGTTGCCAGAAGAGGTATCTCTGTGGGTCTCCAATACTGAGCAAGGTCCTTCATTGTGTCAGGTAATTTGCATTGAGTTTGGCACCCCCCAATCATTTTGAAATGTTGGTGCCTATGGTTCTGAATATCAATAATGAAGCAAACAAGTGCTGACTTTACTTCAAGAATGCCCTAAGATAGCTGGGTTTTTGTTCAGTGCTAACCGTGATATTCAACAGCACTTAGCCAGCTACGTGTCTCTGAATATTAGTGGATAGCCACGACCAACTGATTTAACAGGTCAACAGCCAGCTAAATCATTTTGAATATTGGGCTGAAAATAGTCAAAATATATGTCATGCTAACTAAAATGTATTTCCCAGTCTGAGGACCTGCCAGCCTAATATCCAGAGCTGGAGCAAATAGCTCTGCTCCTGTTCAGGGTTCTGCTAGATCCAGTGAGCAGGAGACTTGGGACTGTGGTCTCTGTGGCAGCCTATAGCATTGCAGCATGCCTCAGAGAGACTTATTCTTTATTTTTCTATTTATACTGATGTTCTACACTTGTAGTTCAACTTCAGTATTGATGGTTTTGACTTAAATTGGTAAAATAATAATAATATCCATTTCTACTTACTCTCTGTAGAGGGCAGTGTTTCCAAATGGATTAATATTGCAGAGAAGTAGAAAAAACAGCAGTGGTGACACAGGACACTGGAGGTGCAAAAAATCTTTTTGTTGTAGGTCTCCACTAGACTTGATACAGGCCTGCATCAGGAGTCTAACAGTACAGGCAGATGTTTGGCATTTAATTAAAGTGCAATTTTGGCTATTGATGACTGAGCTATTTTTTGTTAGACCTTTTTCAGTCGCAATTACTCTGGATCAGCTGTTTGGTGTACCATAGGTTTTGAGTTGTGACCCCAAATACACTAGATACTCTATTGTGTCATCCTTTCAGACTTTTGATGCAGGCCAATAGGCCGAAACACGGCCCATGTTGAGTCTAGTGGAGACTTACAATAAAACGATTTTTTGCACCTCTAGTGTCCTGTGCCACTTCCACTGTTTTTCTGCTTGTGTTGCTTGAGATTTATGGAGGGCTGTTCTTCTGTTTTTCCCTTTAATACTGCAGATACCATGAGATAAATAAACCTGACTCCTATTGGATATAATCTCAGCCTCTTGGATTTACTGCAGATTTTTATCTCATTGCTTAGAGAGAGAGAGACAGACAGACAGACAGTCCTAGAGTTTAAAAGGTGTAATATGTGCAGGTACAGAAGTATTTTTTATATACTTTACCTACCTGAAAGTGTTTGAGTCTTCCAAATTCCATTCATCCTATCACTAAAGGGTCCTATTACTAAGCTGCAGCAAAATGTAGCCTTAGCGTGATCTTCTGCGGGTCTTTCCTGTGAACAAAGGCCATTTTGTTCCACAGCCATAAAATGGCCAATTTTCCATTTTTTTTGTACCAATGGCCAGTAGTACATAGCCATTTAAAACAATTACCACGTGAGCATGTACTGCTACCCATTTTGTAGGCGGTAAGGACTCACTCGGTATTTCTACGCTAACTAGTTAGAATGCAGTAATGTAGATGCTCTGACTGCTTAGTATATGAACACCCACACTCTAGCCATGACACACCCCCTCAAAAACGTTCTGAAATATTTTTTAGGGTGTGGTTAACATGCACACATTTGGTGTTACCTCAGGATCCCTGAGAGCTTTCTATGGTACTCTATTTTTAGCTGGGTTAGGCACACACTAGCACCTAATGATGCATCTTAGGGTTCCTATATCAAGAAAACAAGGGCCTATCTACAAAGCAAATTGAAGTGAAATGACATCAAATCTTCTTCTGAATATTATAATCCAGTTATAATAGCAGCAGGTATGGGATTTATATCTAGCTGCAATAATTACTGAATAGTAAGCAAAAGAGGAAGGTTTTTGTATGGGCCTGTATCATTGTGTGAGAGGGTAACTAGTACCCTGTAGACAGTAATAAACTGCAGCATCCTCAGCTTGAACTCCTTTGATTGTGAGAGTGAAATCATTCACAGATCCACTACCACTGAACCGTTCTGGGATTCCAGAGGCTCGTGTAGAAATGAGGTAGATCAGAAGCTTAGGTACTCTTCCTGGTTTCTGTTGGTACCAGCTCAAGTAGGTGTTACCATCAGAATAGACAACAGAGGAACTGGATCTGCACTTAATGGTGGCTGTTTCCCCTGCAGACACTGATAAGAATTCTGGAGACTGAGTCATCACAATCTCTCCACTGGAATCTGGACAAAGAAAAAGATAAATATGTACAATGCAGTATGTATACGCAGAAATGTAATTGTTCAAACATTTGTTGGCTTACTTCCAAAGTTATTTCTTGTCTCCCTTTTAAATCCAGTGTGAAGATTTATTATTACCTTTTATGCAGAGGACCAGGATCCAGATGAGCTGAGTCTGTGATAACTTCATTCTTCCTGACTGGCAGTTGCTGATTAATAAATCATATAGAGTAAAAGAAACATTTATAAATCCTCAGAGCATTAGTGAAATGTCTCCTGGGTGTGCATATGCAAAGCAGATATCTCTATATCAGTGCACATCACCTGCATTTATTAGTGCCATACATGTGACTGCATTTGGAATAGGAAATTGCCTCTAATACACAAATATACCTAAAGGTTTGGCTATCATAGTAGCTCTGTACATAAGCTGCTGCAGTCAAGGAAAGTTTAATTACCTATGAAAATGTTTGGAATATTTTAAAGTGTTGGGTCTCTCACAGACCTTTTGAGCAGCATTAGGTCATTCATCCTTTCTACACTTTTTTTCAACTTCAGTACTGTAATCTACTTGGATTGGCCACTGCTGCTTTTCCAAATGAGCAACAGCAGCAAAGGCAAAAAGAAGAAAAGCAAATGCAGGGCCGCAGCAGCATTCAAGCATGTGCTATCGGCTCTGCCATCCTCTGCCCCCGCTGACATCAATTTCCCATTCTGGGGGCAGAGGACTGCAGAGCTGACAGTGCATGCCAGCAGCGGTAGCAGCAGTGAATTCCATGGTGCATCTGCCTCAGCCAGAGATTTTCCTGCTTTGGTGGGAGTGCGAGTGATGACCCGCCAAAGTGGGAGTCTCCAGCTGAATGCAGGAAACTTGGCAGGTCTGAGATGCTGTAGAGCAGAGCATCCTATTCACATGACATTTTGTAGCCAGTCATGGCTGTTTCAGGAGCTGGCTGTGAACATTGGCATAGAGTCCAATAGGGGGAGGTTACTGCTGCAACCAGGCCTTCCCCCTGCTTATCATAGAGTACTGCCTTCTTTTTTTCAGTTTCCAACTACTTTCACACTGTTTACACAGTTCTTTCCCTTTCTGGAAAACTCTGGTATCAGGCTGGTGCTTTCTGGTCCAGGTACTGGAAGCCATGTATTGCTGTATAAATCCATTGTCAGTCACTTGAACGTGCGACACGTAAGCGTGCATTCATTCAGCATGTGACACTTGAACGCGTTTAGATGTGCATCAGTTTGTCAAGTATAACTTTTCAGCGTGAGTCACTTGAGTGTATAATACTTAAACATGTGTCACGTGACTGAGTGTCTCTTAAGTGTCTCAATATGGCAATTATGCTCCATGAGGCCGTTCTGGTTGAGGTATGGAGATTTATAAGTCCTCTAAGGGAAGAGACAAAATATATCTAAACGACTGTTCTTACTGTTTCTCTTGGAAAAGCAAGTCCTCTTAGAACTGAAAATGCGACCAAAAGTGTTGCACAGGTAGTTTAACTACCTTGTTGGATTATAATACTGCTAATGCATCTTTTCAAGAATTGAGATTTCATAACCATCTCCCTGATTCTGCCTCCGAGGAGCTTAAGGTGCAATTACAAAAAATGGCACTTGATGGGTGCGTTAATAGGTCTCCTCTTCAAGTAAGCCACATTGAGCCTGCAAATAGGTGGGGGAATGTGGGATACAAATGCAATAAATAAAATAAATAAATAAATAAATAAATGTATGATATGTTCTTCTACTATGGTCTGTAAAATTAAGCATTCTCTGAAGTGCCTTGATGGATTTGAGGGAGAACTATGTAAGCACTTTTTTTTTTTTAAACTGAAGGTTGCTTTTAATAAACTTCAATTGACTTTTCCGCCACTGACTGTTTTTTTTTTGGGGGGGGAGGGGTTGGCTGTTTTTTTCCTTGTTACCTGGTTTACTGCTTGTTGTTACCACAGGAAAGTTGATACTATCAAGAATAGCCTCAACAATGTCAACAACAGCTCATTGCCCAAAACAAGAAGGATGAAGAAAGCAGAAGGGATGACGTCAAAAAGTTGAAGCCACTTTGATTTATCTTTCTTTCCCCTCCGTCATGTAGCTGTTATTCAAGTACACTCAAAATAAAGCAAGAAAACGTATGAGCTTCCGCATCCACATTGTCATTCTTTATTGTTGGTTGCATTTTTATTTAATCTCACTTATATGTTCAAACATGCCAGCTTGTGCAGCATATGGATGTACACAAAGGAAGTATAATAATGGAATCACATTTCACAGGTACAGTAGCAATTTCTTATAAATCGTAATCAGTGTGTCATTTGGAGGAGCTGGTTATAGTGACACACTAGCATGTGTTATATTCATACTGAGATTTTTTTCTCCTGGTAAGGGGCCACTAAAACAGACATAAGAATCAGGTGCTCAACATTCAGAGTTTCTATCTATCTATCTATCTATCTATCTATCTATCTATCTATCTATCTATCTATCTATCTATCTATCTATCTATCTATCTATCTATTTATGACATTTATATCCCACATTAAACATGAATTAGGATGAAACCTGGGAGCATTTAAAATCTTTGTTTTTCTGTGCCTAGATAAAAAAAAAAGATGTCATGTGGAACTTACTCCATTTGCTTTGTGATTTGCAGTGGTATATTATAAAAATGTACTTGATATGCTTTCTTACCACTATGTAAAAGACAGATATTGAATAATGAGGGCAGAGCTACCTTCATGCAGAAGTCCAGAGTCAGTCTCAATGTGCCAACATTGTCCAGTTCAGCACACTGTTAGCCACCAAGTTCATACAAAGTTAGGGCCACGGTTAGTGTGTGCTAATTTATATCATGTGCTAAAAATGCTAGCACAACTTTGAAAATAGGGCCCTTAATTATGTTCAATGGAAAATAAATATGTTGGCTCAGGCTACTTGCTATGTGAATATTCCATCATTGTTCCATTATTGCTACCAAGTATTACATATTAAGGGCATTTGTTTAAAAGTTTGTTTTATTTCATTTATCCTGTCCTTACATGCACATGGTTTTGCTTTTTAAACTCAAAGGTGAATCCTAAGGGTGGTTAAACAGTTAGGTATAAACTGTGTTGGTTGTGACTTTACTTGTTCTGGACTACTTTGGGTCCTGCTGATCTGAACATCTGCTGTCTATAATTTTGGAAGATGGAAATGAGAAAATAAAAATTAAGTTTTGGATGTACTCTGTAGAAGTTGTAATGTTTACTTTTGCAATGTGTGTATGGATGCCTGTTCTGGTGTATACATGTGATAATATTTGAATAAGTGTCTGCACTTACGGCTATGATTTCTGAACATGTGGTATCATTAAAGGCCAGACTTTTAAATGCACAGTTGTCTTTATATGATAATCTTAAATTTGTTAAATGTTTCAGACATATCCATCTTTTTGCTCCCATAATGTAACTGAATTCTATTATTCTATCTCACTGTATTTTCAAATTTAAATCACATTGAACCCAACTTTGCTCGGGATAATGTGTGATATACATATTTTTAAAAAGTCCTTTATCCTCCACATTTTAAGACACTGCCTATCCAGCTGAATGATGATGGCACAAGGAAAGCAACTTTGGTCCAATGAAGACTAACACAAAATAACCTGTTCTTTAGCTGGACCCTAGTATTACCATATTGAAAATGCGACTCTATTATGCCTCTGTGGTTATGTTCCACTAATAAGTTAAACGATTAACTGATTTCCTGAAAGGATTATATAAACTTTGGATGCAGGATTAGGGACACAAACATACACTTATGACATGCAGAACTGAGCCTGGTCTCAGTTGTACATGTCATGATAACATCAAGACTGGATTATTGAATGCACTCTACACTGGTCCGACTACAAAGGGTTTGCACCAGCTCCAATTGAATAGAATGCTGCAGCAATAGGAGATTGTATGCGACATGACCAAACCACATCATTTTTACATAAACTTCACTGACTACCAGTACAATACAAAGCAAATTTAAAACTCTCTGTAGGAAATGGCCCAGAGTACTTGAAGAACAGGATCTCGCTCTTCACACCTTCAAGGTCACTATGGTCCTCCCAAGGACTTTCCCTAAGCACACCCTCTCCAAAGGACATCACATGATGTGATACCCACCAGCGAGCCTTCTCTGGAGTAGCCCCCACACTCTGGAATGCATTCCCTGAAAGGCTTCACATAACAAAAGACTATCTCTACTTCAGAAAGTAGGTGAAAGCTTGGCTCTTCAACCAGGCCTTTAATGGAAGAAGTAAATGACACCAGCTGCACATATTATAGCAGTAAATATTTATCCACTCCTACCCTAGCCAATATAATGTTCAAGCACCTTTCTGACCTCATTTGCAACTCTTTTTAACTAGACCCTTATTTTCTTATGACTGTTACTCTATCTTATCTATCTATATGTTCCACATTTGCTTACAACCTATGCTGTCTATTAAAATGTTTTGTTGTGCATTGTGTTGGCATTGTAATGTAGCATACTATCCAGCTTATAATCAAAAGACAAAAACGCCTATATTGCGACCTAAATCGGGAGATAGGCGTTTATCTCCCCAAAACGAATAACGCGGTATAATCAAAAGCCGAACTTGGACGTTTTCAACTGCACTTCATCGCGGAAGCGTACAAAGTTGACGGGGGCGTGTCGAAGGCGGAACTGGGGCATGGTTATCGGCCGATCAGAGATGGGCGCCTTTCGCCGATAATGGAAAAAAAATATGTGTTTTTAGCGAGAATTTAGGGCACTTTTCCTGGACCCTGTTTTTCCACGAATAAGGCCCCCAAAAGTGCCCTAAATGACCAGATAACCACTGGAGGGAAACGGGGATGACCTCCCCTGACTCCCCCAGTGGTCACAAACCCTCTCCCACCACAAAATATGCCGTTTCACAACTGTTTATTTTCACCCTCAAATGTCTAACCCACCTCCCTGGCAGCAGTATGCAGGTCACTGGAGCAGTTATTAGGGGGTGCAGTGGACTTCAGGCAGGTGGACCGAGGCCCATCCCTCCCCTACCTGTTACAATTGTGCTGCTTAATGCTTATTAGTCGTCCAACCCCCCAAACCCACTGTACCCACATGTAGGTGCCCCCTTCACCCCTTAAGGCTATAGTAATGTTGTAGACTTGTGGGCAGTGGGTTTTGAGGGGGATTTGGGGGGGCTCAACACACAAGGGAAGGGTGCTATGCACCTGGGAGCTGTTTTACCTTTTTTTTTTTTTTTGTAAAAGTGCCCCCTAGGGTGCCCGGTTGATGTCCTGGCATGTGAGGGGGGACAGTGCACTATGAATCTTGGCCCCTCCCACGAACAAATGCCTTGGATTTATTCGTTTTTGAGCTGGGCGCTTTCATTTTCCATTATCGCTGAAAAACAAAAACGCCCAGCTCACAAATTGTCGAATAAAACATGGACGTCTATTTTTTTCGAAAATACGGTTTGGTCCGCCCCTTCACAGACCCGTTCTTGGAGATAAACGCCCATGGAGATAGACGTTTTCGTTCAATTATGCCCCTCTATATCATACTTTGTATTGTGGTTTGAATATTTTTACTGCTGTAATTGTTTATTGCTTATGTTTGACTTATTCTTGCTGCACACCGCCTTGAGTGAATTCCTTCAAAAGGCAGTAAATAAATAAATAATAAATATCACAATTCCTCATGTACAGCCACAAAAGAACTTTTTAGGGTGGATAGTGTTCACAATCAGCTCCTTTTATTATCAACCAGAAAGAGAAAAGAGTATTCAGTTTTTGAAAAGTATAGAGTCATCATAAGAACAAAATATAAGAAAACCAATGGACTGCATTAGGGACTTTTAGCCCATTTAGTTATGTTTAAATAAAAGAGATCTGCGAGAAATATAATATTTAATTTTATTTTGACTTATAAAACCACTTGCTCCTGAAACATGTTCAAAAACAGAAAAAAAGGTGCCGGTACGCACTGTGGGCGGAGTCACCACATATGACTCCACCCCTATTATAGCCACACCCACGTTAGCCACACCCCTTACACCAGCCATAGCGCATATAAACAGACATCATTGAAAATATTATACTAGTATAGGAGAAAAAAATAATGTCATTTTTTTTCATTATAAATAATTTCTGTAAGCTGTTACAGCTCCAGTATACCCAGTGCAAAATAAGACAGCAGATGTAAATTCTCAAATTGGACATATTCCAGACACTAAAATGAAAATAAAATGATTTTTTTCTACCTTGTTGTCTGGTGACTTTCTTTTTCTGATCATGCTGGCCTAGTATCTGATTCTGCTGCTATCTGTCCTCTTAACTCCGTTTCCAGGGCTTCCTTTCCATTTATTTCTTTACTTTCCTCCTTTCTTCTTAATTTCTTGCTCTATATCCATAACTAAAAGCTGGGTCCTTCGCAGACTTGACTGTCCAGTGGATCCAGCTTCTGCCTATTTTCTACATCCATGTGCAGTTTTTCTCCTCTCTTCCTTTTCCCTCATCTCATCTCCTTCCTCTCTCTTCCCTCCCCTCCATCCATGCCCAGCATGTCTTCTCTCCCCTCCATCCACCCATGTCCAGCGACCCTCCTATCCCCCTGCCCTCCCCTGCCATCCACCTATGTCCAGAAACCCCCCTCCCCTGCCATCCACCCATGTCCAGCGACCCTCCTGTCCCCCCTGCCCTCCCCTGCCATCCACCTATGTCCATAAACCCCCTCCCCTGCCATCCACCCATGTCCAGCGACCCTCCTGTGCCCCCTGCCCTCCCCTGCCATCCACCTATGTCCAGAAACCCCCTCCCCTCCATCCACCCATGTCCAGCGACCCTCCTGTCCCCCTGCCCTCTCCTGCCATCCACCTATGTCCATAAACCCCCTCCCCTGCCATCCATCCATGTCCAGCGACCCTCATGTCCCCCCTGCCCTCCCCTGCCATCCATCTATGTCCAGAAACCCCCCTCCCCTCCATCCACCCATGTCCAGCGACCCTCCTGTCCCCATGCCCTCCCCTGCCACACACCTATGTCCAGAAACCCCCTCCTCTCCCCTGCCATCCATCCATGTCCAGTGACCCTCCTATCCTCCCTGCCCTCCCCTGCCATCCACCTATGTCCAGAAGCCC